>NW_028317864.1:8298409-8600681 GCF_062004578.1 Staurois parvus
GTTTTAGATCACTAACCCTATTGAGGGCTTAAGTATAGCCAATGTGCACCACACCTGCTTCCAAAGGAGCTTACATTCTTATGTTCCTGGAGCACTGATATAGGAATGCACAATCTATGACCAATTTTCATGAAAGACAACCCTCTATATTTTTGGAGGGAGAAAGCTCACACAAGCTTAAAAAATATGTAAACCCAACATTTCATATTCCTGATATGTGCCTACTGTACCATGTACTTGTATGAAAAAGTATCCTGTTCCCTTTGTATTGCTTCCTTTGTGTGAAATCCCCGGTGTCTCTGCCAGTCCCTCTGCTTTCCGGTCAAAAACGGACCATACTAAGCACGAGAGCACAGCATGGTCAGTTCTCTAGCTGTTCTCAGAATTCAGCTTGCTCTCCTCCAATGATCAAATTTCTGCTGACATGCCCCCCCCCCCCCCCCCAGCTATTCACTGGGAAGACTGGTAACTGCTGTTTCCCCTCCCTCACCTTACTACCTTATGCAGAGAACAGAGGGAATGTGATCACTTATACAAAAGGGGGAAAAGGGTATTTATAATGGTGTGTATATATATATATATATATATATATATATATTCCAGGTTTTATTGTCAAAGCTTAAGTGAACAAGCTGAAACTGATTGGCTACCATGCATAGCTGAACCACTCTACAGTTTTAGTAATTTTAACCCCATAGTGTCCATGGTAGGAATTAAAGGCAGTACCCCAGTACAGCAGGGTAACTGTGCTAAACAAAATAAGTGCACGATGAACCTACATGCACTTCAGGTGCCTCTGTTACTCTGTGTTGTAAGCAATGTGTGCCACACCAATAATAATAAATGCTTTAAATGACACAGGTCACATTAGTCGATTGATTGGGGAAGGTTGGTGAGCCTTGGACAAGTATAATAATTTTGCTATGGCGCTGTGTCCCTAAAGCCAATTCATATGTCCTGTGTACAAAATGGATTAGATACATTTTGTATTGCTCTACAATGTACATAAAAGAGTCAATATCAATCCCCGACTCCAAGGAGCTTGCATTCTATCAGCCCACATATCCACACATAAACTACCTACCTGTATGTTTTTGAGTTGGGGGGGGGGGGGGGGGGGACCAGAACAACTGGAAAAAGGACAGGCTAAACAGATGACCCCAGCAAGAATGAAGTCATTACCACCTGGTCATGGACCCCATGGGGAGTATATGTAATGTGCTTAGTGCTGCACCCCATGGCAACCAGTCAGAAATGAATAAGTGATAATATAGGGGGAGAGTTACTAAAATTGCTGCACACCAAATGTGTGGGAATAGTAACCAATCAGCTTCCAGGTTTTATTGTCAAAGCTTATTTGAACAAGCTGAAGTTAGAAGCTGATTGGTTACCATGCAGCACCAGATTCTGTGTGCACCAGTTTTAGTAATTCTCCCCCATAGGGTCCACTAATGTATGCATATCTGAATTTCCTTTAGAGCTTTTTTTTTTTTTCTTATTTTAAAAAGCATGGAAGGACAAATATCTACAGAACTCAGGAGGGAGTTAGTCCTATCAAGTTGCTATAGTCACTTTTCTAAGCCTCTACTGAGCATCTGTACACATCCACACATCTCAACATACTTCCTTTCCCTGTTTGCTACTTAATGTAAAAATAGCCATGTATTTCTGGTGATCACATTCTGTATCTTATGTGGGACGATTTTTGTGTGCTCAGCACATAAGACAATATTTAAAGGGTCAGTCCACCTAAAACAATTTTTTTTTACGTTTTTGGTAGATACTTGTGAGTTGAACCATCATTGTCTTCTGTAAGACTACAGTTGTTGGATCTCTGTTCCTGAGTTCCTTGGTCTGCACACCTGCTAAGTTATTATATGAGGGGTTCTGGACTCATTTTTAATGTACTGAACAAAATTAGGGCTGAACTGAATCACGGAAATAGACATGCAGTCAGATAGACCTTTTACGAGCAACATCAATTTTCTAGTCCTATTACCACTTTCCTATTGAAGATGTGCAGTGTGTCTACATATGACTGTGCAATCCAATAGGCACCAGAGTTTGACCTAGTGCTCTTAGTAATCAGCACTTTGTAGCATGCTTGTTCAGAACCGCGCCCTCTCGCTCTGCAATACAATTCTGTGTGTTTTGTTGCAATTTTTTTTAAAACACTGGATAAAGAGGTTTACTGAAATATTGGTGTTTAAAGGAAAAGTAGGGCCAAAGCTCTTTTGTCCCTACTTTTCCTGGGGATCACAGGATTGCACTTCTTTGACCCACATTTAGCCTGCTATCAGTTGACATCACAGAGCCGGTCCAGACTCTGGAGAGATCCTGACTTTAATGTCGAGATCCACCCAGACACCTGGACGGGCAACTGCCTCAGCCTCTTAGTGAGCCACTGAGAGCCTGAGCCGACCACTTCCGCCCCTCCACTCCAGTGAGTGCCGGAGGGACAAAACGAAGAGCCGGTAACTGACAGTCATCAGCTCTCTGCTCACTGAAGACTAAGTGAGCAATCAGCAGTCTTTGATTGCTCAGTTCTCAGTGTAGAGGCAGCAGGGGAAAGATGCAATAGATGGATGCTGCATCCACCTAGGTGAGTATGTATGTTTGTTTTTTTTTCCATTTCCCGCACTTCTCTTTCAATAACATTTTTCTTGCACAAAGAAGGATTTATATCCTGGACCTTTCTTACCATCCATAAATTCCATGGACACAGAGCATCCACTGTACCATGGGCACCTCTGCAAACATCATTAGGTCTTTTTGAAAAAATATCTGAATTAAGTCTCTACAGACCATCAGCACATTCCCCAAGTGAACCTAGGACTGAACATCTGGATTCATTGAGAGTGACCACCTAAGATTCTGCGTGGTGACAGTTATATTCTCTACAAGCACTGAAGAAAGGTTGTTTCATACCATATCCATGTAGCAATCTGCAACTTCACCAATGTATGTTCTCCATGAACGCTGAAGAAAGGTTTGGTCATACCACATTCATATGGCAATCTGCAACCTCACCAATGTAAGTTGCACAAACCACCATTTGATAGTTCTGTACCCAGCTTTTTCCGCATTATGATTCATTAAACCTACTGCACTATGAGGACTATGTTGTTTTCTCTATTTTTTTACACATATTTCTTAGGGTTTCTCAGGGTCTCAAATTTTTGCTACCCTGAGAAGAAGTGTGAGGACACTTTTGCAAAGGTTGTGTCTGTTTGTAATCTATGCCAGCAGAGAGCGATGAAATGGAGGGCAGGATACAGTGTTATCACGAAGAGAAAAGGGTAGTTTAATGTGTTTCCAGAAAAAAAAAATATAGTTACAAATCCTAATTGGCTCCTCACAGGAAAGATGGGAATATCCAAAATTAACACCCTGGATAAGGACTATGACAGGGAGATCAGGCTGCTGGAATCCCACAAGAAGCATGTGAATGACTGAGCCCAGCAAGATCACTTTCGGGGAGACTAACCTGCTAACATAAAACTAGACAGTCATTCAAAATATATGTAAATAAGTCAGTGGTGTTTTTGGAAAATGCATTGAGGGAAATTAAATTGCATGCTGATAGCCAAGCTGTTCTTCCTTAAAACCAAATATGCCTTTGGAGAAATAGAGAGACTGCTAATGCTGAATTCCTCCTCAAAATGCTATTTGCCTGGTGATCATTTAAACCCTATTGGTTACTCCTGAGTCACTGACTTAGCACAAGTATTCAGGCAGTGAATTCTCGTCTGATTTTTTTCAGAATCAGTGACTCAACACTGAAGCACAAGTTTACCATAACAGCCATGCAACTAGCATTCTTCCTCATATTTCTCTTTTGACTCTTTACAAGCTGATCCCAAGGGAAGTAGCTAAATAGACAACTGAACTACATTTAAGTGAGCACACCTATCTGACTAACACATGTGAGTGAATGTATTTACATGTTTTTGTAATTGCAAATATGTACGCACAGCCATAAGAAAGTGCCGTGCACAATAGAGAAGGGGTCAAAAGGAAGCTGTGAATATTGGCTGGATTGTCTGTCTCCTGGGATGTTCAGTACGTACACCATTTTCTCCATTACCTGTGCCATAGTCAATCCGGGTGGAGTTTCCCACAGACTCCTTTAAATACACAGCCACCTCCGGCACTGCCGCGCTTAGCTGAGAAGGGATCACCGTGGAAACGAGATTCTCGGCTTCCTGTGAAAAAAAACCCGGGTGTCAAGCATGTTTGTGGTTTTCTCTGCTGGAGCAAAGAAGAGTGCTGTGCATACGCCAAGCGTGCATATTTACAGCTACTGCTATACTGAATTAGAACATTAAAAGGGTCAGTCCACCCTAAACTAAGATTACAATTTTGCTAAACCAACTACCAGTTTCTTACAGATCCTAAAGACCCCAGGGTGACAGCACTTCCTCTCCATGTTGGATTTTTCATTGATTTGTGACAAGGAAGACATCCCATTGTGACTGGGAATACTCAAAACTCTATGGTGGGTAGATATGGCATCAAAAACAATGACATGTGACACTCACTTTAGAATTTCCCAAGAGGTATAAAATGCCAGTGGATGGCTCCAAATATAATTGCAATGTTACTTTTGGGTGGACTAGCTTAGAGTAGTTCTTCATAAAAGGACTAAGGGCTTGTTTACATTAGCGGCACTCTCTGAATAGCAATCCGCTTTTGGATTGCTTGTCACAGAGCATTTGACAGTCCTCATACTAGCATGCCGCAACTGTGTGCATTTGAATGGGTTATGTTTGGCAGGCACTATGGCCACCGAAAAGAACAAGAGTATAATTCATGGAACTGCTTCTGCAGCTAAAGGGGGTGGTGACAAAAGCGTGGCTCAACTGTGGAATCTTATCTCCCCACAACCTTAGGTGTGAATGAGCCATAAAGGCTCTCTCATGTGGGTGACAGCGGTTCTTGCATTTTTGGGAATTTTGTAATAAAATACCATGCTAAATAAAGTCATTAAAGTCAATGGGAGTGCGTCACAACTGCAAGCTATGTGTTTGGCTCGCAGTTGTGGCGCACTCTCATCAACTTTATTGGGCGCTTTTGACAGGCAGTACAACTTTGCTAGCCGAGTTAAAACTGTTGTGGCTGCAAATAAAAGCGCCACAGTATGTGTACAGCCCATTTGTAATGGTAGAATTGAGGTGGGTGGTAAAACTGCAGCTCAACTGCCTGTTTTTTCTGCCCCCGACTGCCTGTGTGAAACAGCCCAAATATTGAGAGCTCTTGGAAAACAAATCTACCTTTGTGAGGGAATATATTTTACAATATTGAAGCACACTACAGTCAGCACCCTGAAAAGTCTGAAAGCTACTAGACTACACCAGTACGGTGTAATACCATCACAGTGAGACAGAAAGCAGAGGCTGCGATAAACATATCTGTACAGAAGTGTGTTACACACAGGGAAACGAGGTAGATTAGATATCATGTAGCATATTTATTCTAAATATATTACTCCTTCAGTGCATTTCAGCTTGTATTTGCATTTCATATGCAATTTTTGCTGTGTAGGAAACCAGAAAAAAAACATGATGTGTCTACCATGACTCCTGTAAACTCTCTAGTCTCACAAGAGATTATGCAGACATTGTCAGACAATATAGAAGGTTAAAACTTGTTCAACAAGTCACACACTGTGTAGCCAGTTCTAGATGAAACCTACCTGATCCAGCTTTGCATACCAAGTCCGAAATGCTTTGTTCCCGAAACGCGAAGGTTGGTCCACAGGGGGCGTCTCGTCAATCCAGTGATCCAATGTCTCCAGCAAGGCCATTAATTTCTCGATTGCCTGTGTGCCAACAGCATACTCAGTACTTTGCCAGTAATACCATCTAAGCTACACAGATATATACTGTAGAAGTGTACAATATCAAGAGACTAAACACTGTTTCCCAAAGCAACTGATCAGAGTTCAGCTCTTAGTTATTACTATGTGTGTAAAAACAAAATACCTGATTGGATGCTTCGAGCTGCATAACCTCAGAACTGAATCTTTCCAATTCACACATGCAATGGAGTAAAGTCTGTGACTACAATGATATTTGGTTATGTATAGCCAAAACATTGTTGATAGAGTAATACTGGCCATACATGGCTTGAAATTCAAAATGTGGTTGGCCCTGTTGGCACCACTCAGCTTGACATGCTGCACTTGGAGTGTGTTAACCTGTAGTTTGCCAATCCAGTCATTTCAAATCAGAGTGAAGCAATAGAGGAAAATGTGTACTGCTCAGGCTACGAGGGAAAACAATCCTGTTTTTTACCACAGTGAGTGCAGGCCAGGGAAGGAGATCATCTCAGTTACAAATAACTCTTAAGCAAAGGATGAATCACATGTAACCGAACATCTATGCATACCCACTGGTATTGAAATGAATGGCAGTCTCAGCCTGGGCTCCCACCAGGCCATGTCCCCAATGTGTTTCACCCCGCTCCTCAGAGCTTAATCATGGGGAACATGCACTCAGGAGTTTGGGTGTGCTTTCAGAGAGTGCACCAAACCTGCAGGATAATACACAAGTATACGGCAAAGCGCAGCTAACAGAAGAAAATTCACAGGTGCACTGCACCCCCGGATAAGTGTGAAAGTAGCCTAATAGTTGTTAACTCTTTTAAAGGTGCTAATATGCCCACTGCAAAAGAGCAGTGTATGTGTTATTTATTGCACTGACCTTCTTTTCCTTTTCCAGCTTCTGCTGGCATCACTTTCCAGGCTGCTAGAAAGGCCCCGGGCAAAGTGCACTTGGTATCACTCTGCCTGGAACAGGTGCTGGCGCTAAAGAGGAAACATTGGCTTATGCGGCTCCTGCTCCCTCCGCTGCCGGTGCCAGCTCGATGCACTCTGATGCTCTAGGATACCAGGTTGGCAAGCTCAGATCGTAATCAACAAGTTGCTGACCCCAAGCATGTGCTTCCCTGGTTTGCGGTCGAGGGCCACATGTGGCCCATGGGCCACAAGTTGAGCATCCCTGGTATAGTTTTACAATGACTCCGATTATGTTTTGCCTAATTGTACCTCCTAATTCACTACAATTGTATTATACAGTTACATAGTTAGCAGGCTGGATCTAGGAGGGGGGGTGCTGGGGTGTTTTAGTTTTGCCCACCTCAGGTCTGAGAAGGCATCCATTGCTCCATAAGCCAGTCTAATTGGGACACTAATGTAAGGGGCACTCTGATGGGGACCCTGATGTAAGGGGGCACTCTGATGAAAACTCCTGATGTAAGAGGGGCTCTGATACGGACACTAGTTTTATTTAATCATTCTAATGACAGTTTGATACGTACTTGTGTTTCCCAAGTCATGACTCTTGTACAGACGTGTGCGGAGTGAACAGGGAATACTAGTTCCCTGCATCTCTGTCATACTGTGTGATAAACGGTCAGTGACTTACATACAGTGTTGACATTATGCCCCCCTGACTTTTTCTTTACTGCACCCCCAAATGAGATAGGCTAGATCCAGCCCTGATATTTAGTCCAGTTGTTAAAAAAAAAAAAAATAGTCCATCTATTTGAACCAACACACACACAAAACCTCTATTTACACCATCCTATACCCACAGTTTATCCATTATGACTTTCTAGCCGCCGGCATCCCAACAACCACTGACATCATCAGTCGATAAGGAGGATGTTGGTCATCTGCACAGTATCTTTTTGCCCTTTCCCTGTCCCTCTCCATCAGAGCTGGGGTCACATTAGCTGAGTGATGGAGAAAAATGTATTGAGAAGAGAAATCTTGGAATACTAGTCAGTACCAGTTTGCAAAAGTGTATTTGATTTGGAAGAATAAATCATCTCTAACAATGGGTGTACAACAAATGTGGATGTTGATGCATTATGTAAAACTATTAGAATAGTTTTTTACATTATAGAATGGGTGCCTCTAGACCAACAATGGGCAAACTACGGCCCGGCGGACCTTTTAATCCGGCCCGTGGAGCGTGATACATTGGCTGTCAGGATGTGTGTAGGCGGGGCAGCGTGACGAACGTGAGGGGAGCTAGGCTCCTCTCACAGTCCGCCCTGAAGACCGGAACAGTGCGGTAACACGGCGAGAGGAACGCGTGGAGCAAAGGTAAGTGAATTGACACAGGGGGGACTTGGCTTACTACTTGGGGGGAATAGTACTGTGGGGGATGAAATACTATATGGAGGGATGAATTAATATGAGGGATGAATTAATATGGGGGATGAATTAATATGGGGAATGAATTACTATATGGGGGATGAATTACTATATGGGGGATGAATTACTATGGGGGATGAATTACTATATGGGGGATGAATTACTATATGGGGGATGAATTACTATGGGGGATGAATTACTATATGGGGGATGAATTACTATATGGGGGATGAATTACTATATGGGGGATTAATTACTAAGCTTACTATGGGGGAATATTACTATACTTACTATGGATGACACATACACATCATTCATCTACTCTTGGTCCGGGCCCCGGGTCCAATATATGAACCCATTGCGGCCCTCAAGTCAAAAAGTTTGCCCACCCCTGCTCTAGACTGTCCACAATTTTAGAAGGCACCTTGAGATTGTCCATCATTTTAAAGGGTGCCTTGTCTGCAATAAGGGTTGAGAAACACTGAACTAGCATAAACCAAATCACAGAAAGTCCTATGTAACAACACAATGGATTTTCATAACAGAGGTTTGGGAAATTCTTATGCCAGCCTGTTTTGAATAACTGCAATAATTTGAGAAGAGACAGCAGAGAGTGTTAATGTGAATCTTACACGTATGATCAGAGTTTCATGCTTAAAGCGCTGTCATTTTGCCATGTTTGCTACAATGTGACACTATGGACTTTCTGTAAGCCTTTGCTTGCAGTGTCTGTCATCTTTCATGCTACTAAGAATCTCCTGAATTGTATAAAAGCCAACAAGATGTGTAAACAATAGTGTCCGTTAGGGGAAACAATTGTTAACTATCTGAAAGAATTAAAAGTGTTTCTGACCTTGGTCTTTACATGGACATGAGTTATGGAGATTATATGTAGGTATGGAACCAGACACCCTTGGTTTATCAAACTCAGGAAAATAATGAACCACTGCCCCAAGCATAAACAGATATGTTTGGATCATTCCAATGTACGTGATTATGTTATTATATTGTAAATGATCTTTTGGCAGTAAGATTGTGCCCCACAACTGATCACCATGTAATGACCTTTAGGCTGTTCATTGATAGGATGTTGCCCCTCCTCCAAGGACTCTCTACTTGTTCTTCGAGATTCAGCATTTCAGTACCTATGGCATGACCATCAACAGTTCAATAAGAGCAATTGTGATTTCACTCATTCCTCCAATAATCAAGTCAATTCTACCCTCCTAGCAACCAATAAAGAAAGCCTATTGGTTGGCAGCAGTCTTCATTGCTCAAGGAGATATTATAACTTGATGGAAAATCTTCCTGTACAGAAGGCAGAAGAGTGAAGAGACATGGATCAACAGGTGAGTACTGCAGAGGGTTTCAGATCCCAACTGGATATCTTCTTGTCTTATCAATAGCGACTCTTCATTTTAGCAATATGTCATACACAAGAGCCCACACCTTTGCCAATCAGCAGGGTTGAAGTGCATATACTTCAGAGAAACAACCAATTTTCTCAATCCACAATCCTTAGAGCAGTGGTTCTTAACCTGGGTTCGATCGAACCCCAGGGGTTCGGCGAGTCAGTCTCGCGGGTTCGGCGGAGGTGAAGACCCACACCCGACTCATATGATTCGTGCAGTAAATATTCATTATTATGTTTTTGTTTTTGTGTGAAAATCATGTTTTAATGGTTTTGTTCATTTTGTGCACCTATGTATAAATATATACCTAAATATATACCTATGTTTTGAATTTTAAAAATCATATTTTATTTTTCCAATTAAGAAGGGTTCGGTGAATGCGCATATGAAACTGGTGGGGTTCAGTACCTCCAACAAGGTTAAGAACCACTGCCTTAGAGTCTAGCAATACACATTCTTCAGTGGAAATGCATTAACTGAGGCAAGAGCAGTCCACCTCCTCAACACAGACATGCAAAGCAAATCATCATTCCAATACCCAAATTATCCTAATTACCAAAAACACACACCATTAAGTTTCTTTGGGTATTTAACTGTGATTTGCAATGCTAGTGCATTGTTGGCCTTGTTCATTAGGAAATGGTGACATCACAGGAGATGTGAAAATAATATCACTAAAAAGGCATGGGCTACATTATCACTCCTAACTGTATTGAGACTTTGCTGTAGGCAAACAAACAAGAGTGTTTGCTCAATTTGGGCTGATTAAAATTGGTTTGGGCAACAACAATATGTCATTCAAGACCCCCAGCTGAAGTGCCCTGGCTGAACCTTCTTGGGAAACAAGGGAATCAGCCAAATGGACTTCTCCTAACCAATTGATGTTTTCTCCCCCCACCTCCTCCATAGGCTAAATTTGCACATTTATTGGATCCAAATGCACATTTGTTGAGTAAGCTTTTTGTATGAAAGATTGTATATGCATAGTGGCCTCCATCTGTAGGGAGATTTTCTTGTCACCAATGACAAGGCAATATTTCTCCCACACGTGATGTTTACAGGGTTATGGCTTAAGAATGTCAGTTTTTATTAAGTCCTTCCTGTTTCCAGTTAAACGAGGTGAGCTTACATATCTTTTGATGATGCAAAGGACCTTGAGTGAGGTCATTGGCTCTCATTCATCCAAATGTGTACTAGACACTGTACTAGATTCCCTACTTTAACTCTGTACAGCTCTCTTGTAAACAGGAATGATGACATTAGTGCTACCATGGAGATATATACATCCAAATGGCCCTGCCAATTTGTTAGGGGAGCCAAGGAGGAGGAGGCAGCACAGAACTATATATAAACATACCATAGGTTTTCTGGACCAGCCAGTCTTTGGTGCTCTATAGCTAGCCACAGAGTAAAAGATTTGTACAGGCATAACCTATTTATATCCCCAGGCTTCTCTCTTCTCCTCTATATCTTGTAGCAGCATTCATTTTTTCTTTTACCTTGTTCCTGTATTGAGAAACAACTTTTATTACTCCTGGTGATATTATCACCAGGCTTGTAAGATTTTTGCAGAGGCAGGAGGCACATCCCCCGAACTACATCTCCCAAGTTCCCTTTTCTACAAGGTGTGTTGGTAGGCTCTTTGGGGTTAAAGCATAAGCATTGTTTTGCTGGCAAAAACATGCATATGGAAAAAAACAGAGTGGGGTGGGAGATAGGTAGAGTTTTGTAGTACAGAAGGCAGGGCTGATCGTGGTTTCTGAGCAATAAAAGCACTTTGTTGTCAGTCTAAAACAGGAAGATAGGAGCAAGAGTAATTTTTCTGCACCTGCAGCATTTTAAATGCATAAAACATTCAAGTATTGCGAGGATGTACAGGGGTTAGAAAAAATTATGGAATCGCCGGGTAAAAAGTACAAAATCCTTACCTATTATGGTGCTGAACCGCCTTTGGCATCCAAGACGGCCTGAATTCTCCTGGGAATTGACAAATATAAGTCTTGGATGGTGGATAATGGAATCTGATACCACTCTTCATGCAAAAATCATTCCAGTTCTCTCAGAGATGCTAGAGGTGGAAAATGAGCCTAAACCTTGTTTTCCACAATTGACCATAGTGCCTCTAGATTATTGAGATCTGGCAACTGCGGAGCGCTGGGAAGGTGTGAGACTTTGTCTGCACACTCATCAAACCACAATTTGACAACACCAGCTGTGTGAATTGGAGCATCATCGTCTCTGAAATGGTTCAGTCTTTGAGAAACAGTGTCTGCACCATGGGGTGCATATGGTTGGCCAAAATTTGTACATATAAATGTGTATATAGACCACACTGCCAAAAATGTAAATAAAGGTTACTAAACAGTTTGCCACATGTAAAAGTGCAAAAAAAATAGATAAATGACCACCACCAGATAATACTGATACATTGGACATTAGTTGTACAGTGGGGAAAATCATTATTTGATTCCCTGCAAATTTTGTAAGTTTGCCCACTTACAAAGAAATGAAGGGTCTATAAATTTTATCATAGGTGTATTCTAAATGATAGAGACAGAATGTCAACCAAAAATCCAGAGAAACCACAGGATACAATTGTTATAAATAGAGTTGCAGTTCAGCGAGTAAAATAAGTATTTGATCCCTAACCAACCAACAATTCTGGCTCCCACAGACTGGCTATGTGCTCATGTAGTACACAGAGTAATCCTGTCAATTTAAGAAGGTGCTCCTAATGATAACTTGTTATGTGTACAAAAGACACCTGTCCACAGAATCTCTTTCTTCCATTCAAACCTCATCACCATGGGCAAGACCAAAGCTGTCAAAGGTCCTCAGGGACAAGACTGCAGACCTGCACAAAGGCTGGAATGAGCTATATGACCATCAGCAAGAAGCTTGGTGAGAAGGAGACAACCGCTGGAGCCATTATTCCCAAATGGAAGAAATACAAAATAACCATCAATCGCCCTCGGTCTGGAGTTCCATGCAAAATTGGGGTAATGATGATCATGAGAAAAGTGAGGGATCAGCCCAGAAGTACAGGAGGAGCTTGTGAATAATCTCAAGGCAGTTGGAACCACAGTCACCAAAAAACCATTGGTAACACAATACGCCACCATAAATTGAAATCCTGCAGTTCCCGCATGGTCCCCCTCCTCAAGAAGCCACATTTACAGGCGCATCCGAAGTTTGCCAGTGAACATCTAAATGATTCACAGAAGGATTGGGAGAAAGTGCTGTGATCAGATGAGACCAATATTGAGCTCTTTGGCACTAACTCAACTCACCGTTTGGAGGAAGAAAAATGATGACTATGACCCTAAGAACACCATCCCAACAGTCAAGCACAGAGGTGGAAACATTATACTTTGGGGCTGTTTCTCTGCTAAACGTATAGCCCGACTTTGCCGCACTGAGGGGCCAAGTATTGTAAAACCTTGGATGAGAACCTTCTTCACTCAGCCAGAACACCGAAGGTGGGTCGTGGATGGGTCTTCCAACATGACAATGACCCAAAACATACCGCCAAGACAACAAAGGAGTGGCTCAAGAAGAAGCACATTACGGTCATGAAGTGGCCTAGCCAGTCTCCAGACCTTAAAGTGTTATTAAATCCAGGACACTGCATTCACTATATCTGGTCTCCCACAGTACACAACATGTAACTGCAATTATTTTAGTAAATATAAACTGCTAAATACCTTTTCTCATCAGCAGTTAGAGCAGTATTGTGACTCCTATCAGTGTCCAGCCGAGCACATGTTAAAGCTTGTAGGAGGAGTTTTCATTCTGCTCTAGGAAGATGCAAGACCCCTGATATTTGTCTTGACAGTGCTGATTGGTCCTGTGCTGAGCAGCACTCTCCCAAGGAAAAAAAAAAAAAAAACCTCTAGCAATACACACCAAACTGAGCATGTGCAGATTGACTCCATTCAATATATCTTATTAGGAGATAAGAGGGGGACACTGGAAGAAGGGGAAGATCAGAGAAGTCAGGATCGAACAGTGTTTTTACACAATGCAGAGGATTACCCCTTAGGTTCCACAATAAGTATAACAAGCATGCTTTACAGACGGATTTTACTGTTTTGGGTTTAGTAACACTTTACTCCTTTAGAAAATGTATGGAGGGAGCTGAAACTTCGAGTTGCCAAGTGACAGCCAAGAAACCTTAAGGATTTAGAGAAGATCTGTAAAGAAGACTGAACCAAAATCCCTCCTGAAATGTCTGCAAATCTGGTAACCAACTATAAGAAACGTCTTACCTCTGTGCTTGCCAAAAAGGGTTTCTCCACCAAGTACAAAGTCATGGTTTGCTTCCGGATCGAATACTTATTTTACTCACTGAACTGCAACTCAATATAGAACATTTGTATCGTGTGTTTTTTCTGGATTTTTGGTTGATATTCTGTCTCTATCATTTAAAATATACCCATGATAAGAAATTACCGTATTTTTCGCCGTATAAGACGCACCTGACCATAAGACGCACCTAGGTTTTAGAGGCAGAAAACAGGAAAAAAAATTCTGAACTAATGGACTGCAGACACAGTACAGGAGATGACCAGAGACTGCGGACAGCACAGGGATGACCAGAGACTGCGGACAGCACAGGGATGACCAGAGACTGCGGACAGCACAGGGATGACCAGAGACTGCGGACAGCACAGGGATGACCAGAGACTGCGGACAGCACAGGGATGACCAGAGACTGCGGACAGCACAGGGATGACCAGAGACTGCGGACAGCACAGGGATGACCAGAGACTGCGGACAGCACAGGGATGACCAGAGACTGCGGACAGCACAGGGATGACCAGAGACTGCGGACAGCACAGGGATGACCAGAGACTGCGGACAGCACAGGGATGACCAGAGACTGCGGACAGCACAGGGATGACCAGAGACTGCGGACAGCACAGGGATGACCAGAGACTGCGGACAGCACAGGGATGACCAGAGACTGCGGACAGTACAGATGACTGCTGACCTTTGGGGAAGTAGGGAGCGGGTACCTGAATTTGACAGGTACCCGCTCTTACTTCCGCAGAGTTTTTGTTTGATCTTACCTGTTCCTCGATCCAGCCGCGCGCTGTCTTCCCGGCTTCTGTAATGGCGCTCGGCATGACAGCCGGGTGCCCAGTGTGCATGAGCGAGAATCACTTGCGCTTTGTGATTGGTCCGGCGGCTTCTGGGATCTGTCATGTGTCCCAGGTACCGCCTTACCATTCACAAAGCGCACCGCTTCTCGCGCATGTGCACTGGGCACCCGGCTGTCATGCCCAGTGCCCACACTACAGAAGCCGGGAAAACAGCACGCCGCTGGATAGAGGAACAGGTAAGGTCCCGCTGCAGAGCTGAGCGGCCGGCCCAGTATTCTGACACGGCCGCGGTGGAAATACCGGACCGGCCGCTCCATATTCGCCTTACAAGACACACTGACATTTCCCCCCGTTTTGGGGAAGAAAAAGTGCGTCTTATACGGCAAAAAATACGGTATATACCCTTCATTTCTTCGTAAGTGTGAAAACTTACAAAATCTGCAGGGGATTAAATAATTATTTTTCCCCACTGTAGGTGAACAGGTGCTAGTGTTATTACTAACAAATAAACAGGTGACCACTTCCAGGTGCTCCAGATGACCCCACAAGCATTTGCACTCACCACAATGGATGGACCTTTTTATTACTAGATATGTTTCACTGAACTTTTTGGTTGGACCCACTTGTATTTTGTCATCAACTTGACCATTCATATGTACCAGGAAGCAATTTCTTCCAATGCAAACACCACCACTCAAAAGACAGTAAAGGTTCATAGCGCAAAGCAGCTGACTTTATTAAACCACATACAACCTTACAATTACACCACACTCAAATGTATATGTGCTTAAGGACTGGCACTAGGTACATACAGCACTTATGGTTAAGATGGCTGCCGCCACCCTGAGACCGTATACTGCCTTGCTCTCCAGGGATGGGATGGGAGATATCAGCTTGGGAATACTGCCTTGCCACTTGGGAGATGTAAAATTTGTTCACAGACAGTGACTCAACCTTTCAAGGTGATGACGGGGTCTGCAGAATACCAAGATATGGCTGCCAAAACCATGATTGCACCGCTACCATGCTTTACGATTGGCACAACACAGTCCTGGTTGTAAGCTTGGGACGGTGTTTGCCACACATAACACATCCATTGGTTGGGAACAGTGTGAAGCCTGATTCATTGGACCATATTACAGTCTTCCATTGATCAATATCCATGATTTATAGGTGTTGCACCACTCTCTCGTCTTCTGAACATTATTATGGGTCACTAGTGGTTTGGCAATTGCAGCTTGGCCGTGAATGTTCTGCTTATGGAGTTCCATTCACACAGTTTTTGTGGACATGGGCTGTGGAAGACTGAGACTGAGCTCTGCAGTCACTTTTGCTGCAGTTATTTTCTTATTCCAAGTCACAATCCTGCGCAATGTAATTCTGTCTCTTTCAGTCAGTTGAAATTAGCCAAATTCACAGGTCTATGGGTACCTTAAAGTAAACCTGTCACAAGCAGGTGAAAACCAAAACATACTGTATATAGGGAAGTAAGCATTGTAAGATATAAATAAGTATATAATTCCCCTTCTCACCCCAGCTGATAAAAAGACAACTGAACTTTTATTGAAAGAAAAGTCTATGGGGAGAAGCAGGTAGACTGCCATTGTGGTCCTCTCTTCTGTATATACTAGCTGCCTAGTTTTCATGCTGACCAATAATTTCAATGCTTGCTGGGTCAATGACCTTGAACAACTTATGTAGATAAAGGATTTCTGACTTCACTGGCTTTATGTTTGTTCCAGATATGTGACTCAAAAAATACTGAAGGCAGCCAGGCAACTGCCATTCTCTTAGAAAAAGGTCTGCCACAGCAGCCTGCATAATTCTAACAAAGGTTTCCTTTAATAAATGTAGGGCTGCAACAAGCATACAACATGTTTCAAAGATATAACATTAAAAGAGCACCTGTTCACAGCCCAAATCCCCCTTCTGACTGCCCAGCCCTGGTGGGGCTGGCACGGCGTCTACATCCTTTAGCGTGTCTGAAATTGGACAAAGGGAGTTTCACAATGGGCAGATGGCATACTACGAAAGCGAGGTTTGTGTTAGCCTTCCTGTATTCACTACAAGCCAGTTGACAGACAACAACCCCTTCGTCCTCTCACAGTATACTTGCGTTTGTATCAAGAGCACCACAAGATATACGCACCACACTCATCCTACACAGTTAGTTGTAAGAGAGATTTCTGCTGTGAACAATTAATAGTTTACAATTATAATTTGGCGGCATATTAGCCCCCTACCCCAGCCCTCCATTTTTCTTTTGAACAAATGCAGACTTGTCCTTTAAAACTGCTCTTTTTTTTTTTTTTAACTTGACCCCAGAAAGACAAGCACGTTTGACTTAAACAATTGTTCAGGTTTATGTCACGTTTGTTCTACACAAGGACCATGCAGTGGTCAGAATTAAGGGGCTCCCTAGCCATGGCAGTTAATAATTCACGCCAATAACTATAACAAACCTTTCCCATTCCATGCCAAAAGATTCAGCTGTGGGTGCTGCAGCTTCAAATTGTAATTAAGAATTAAAAGAAGGAATAGACGCTTGTGTTAAACAATACTGGTGATTTACATGGCCAGCAGCCTCCCAGCTATAGGCAGCTCATTACAGGCAAACTGGCTCTTCCATTCCTCTTGCAGAGCAGAGGCTGGCTGAGTAATAGCTGCCAGGGGATGGCTGTACCTCTAGGCTCAGGCGATGGAGAGGAGGAGGAGGATGGGGGGGAGGGGAGGAACAGTCACGCATCCATTGCTCTCCACTGCTTTTTAAAGGGATTAAAAACAGCAGAGCCGTATCTAGCGAGCAGGCCCCAGCTGCCAGCCCAGGCAGCCTAATACATAATTAAAGAGACACACAGCATCGTTGGTGTCTGGGTCTCTTTGAAAAGCGATGTGTAGAAGCTCAAGCGGCATCCCTTTGTCCAGCTAAATTAATATTGCAACGGAAGCATCAGGCTGTGTGTCCTGTGTAGCCGGGGTCACAGGCTGAGGGGACCACTCGCTCCTTCAGCACAATGTTCTACCTGACTATACTGGCCACCTGAACACCATAGCCCATTATGTAGGAAAGCAATCAAGGGTAGGAGGGAGCCAAGGAGAAGGGTGATCATTGTAAAGACTGGCAAAACTGTGTATAAAAGAGAATAATTGGTCATTGAAGATGCAAGAGCTTAGCAGCAATACACGGAGGAACAGTTACATAACGTATAATTCATCTGCACAGAAAAAGCACAAACTATTTTTATAGTTTCCCTATACTTTTTTGTAAAATTTTAAATCCAGTAAATTAAAACTGCACAGTACATGCAACACCTTACAGAAGATTGTAATCGAGAACAGATCTGCACCAGGATATGAACTCCCTCAACCCTGATTGCACTGCCTAGGACAAGGACAGATTGTTCAAGAGCTACTTAAAATTAATTGTGCACTAGGAAAAAGAAAAAAAAAAAACTGTTGGGGGAATAAATGTACTTACCTGACCATGGCTTCTACCTTCAGTGCCTAGGCAGGGGTTTGTGTTACTGTCCTTCTGGTGAGATCCCTGAAATGCTGATTAACCCACATCTCACCAGATAATGCTGCTTAGCATTCCCCAGGAGCTTGGGGAACCCCAGAATGACATAAGGGTGGAGAAGTCACCCCTTGCAGTATGGAAGCCTTGAGGTAAAAAAAAAGAAATATATTCCCCTTTCTAAACCCTACAGAATATGAATATATATATATATTTTTTAATGAGTATGTAATCTGCAACATTTTGCCATGAGAGTAGGGGGTGGCCTCAGAAAATAAACATAATTAAAGAAAGTGGAAAATAGTCCTGAACCCATAAGGTTATCTTATTGTTATTGCTATCTTATTGTTATGCTGATGTGAATGATCTGGTTCCCGGACAGAAGGCTTCTACACCCTAGAGGATCTCCACTGTCTCCTTGGCTTGCAGTGTAATGTAACAAAATTGGAAATTGAAGTACCACATCACTAAGAGGTCCAGACACAACTTTATTCCAATAAAAATCAGGAGGACAGTCCAAAGAGTATGCCACATGCTTTGGTGGTCCAAAAACATCCCCTTCATCAGGACTTGAAAACAATTTGAATAGACTATAAACTGGATCTTTGATGTTAATTCTTAGCATTCCTCAGAAACTTGCAGGATGGTGAGGTCACCCCTTGCAGTATGGAAGCTGGGGATAAGGAATGCATATTTACTCCTTTTTTAACTCTACCTTTCCTGAATAAACTGAAGAGTCTGAAGACCATTCAGCTCATATTATGTGAGCAATAACTAGGCATCCAGGAATGTAGTCTCAGACAAAAGGGCTTAGAAAACTGATGTAGAGGCACGGCCAGACACACACATTTGGCCATTGTGGCCTGTACATCCAGTTTGGGTTTTTCGGTCCCCTCAACACTACTTGACTAGATGCGCACAAATATGAGCATAGGAGCATAAATATGAATGATTTTTCGTAAGCGTGTACTGTACGCGTGAGTGCAAATATACAGCAATACATGCAAATATGTGCGAATATGCCCAAAACAAATGGCTGAAATTACATTTGGAAATGCTGATGCACAAACATCAGGGCCTTACAAGCCATGGTTTCCATGGTAGGTTACATTGTTAGGGGATAACAAGCATGGCATAACTAAAAGAAGGTTGAAATAAATGTCTACATAGTTGTAATCCATATCTATTCTATAAACATGCAGTTCTCAATTCACAGTTGATACTTCAGATGTAAAAAAATTATTTGACTCCTGTGCTCCCTAAATGAGGGATAAACTAGCTGCTTTTTGGCAATATGATGTATGTAAAGAATAGAAAGAGGTGATCACTAAAGCTACAATTGTTTTGTGTATATGAGTATAGGAGGTAAAGTATTGTGCGAGTGGTGCAGCAATTTCTAGGGGTGTACTCTGACATCTAGATAATTACAATGGTGTGAATATGAAGTACATAGATGTAAATACTCTCTGATTAAAATGAAAGCTGTAATAGTTATTCTAAAAAGTTTATAAAGTGCTATATTATGTTTTATTATATTGTTTGAAGCACCCATCAAATGTGTGCAGTGCATCCTGGGCTGCCTAATAAAAGAGCACAGCAGTTGCTCTGCACTTGTTAACTACTCCTGAAGAAGGAAGAGGTAGACAGTCTCTTAAAGGAGAAGAAGAGGAGGAGCATGCCACTCTTCTGAGTCATTCAGATGACTTGATTGTCTGTGAAAATGTAACCAGAGATCCTTCTGTTGAGGCCAGTTCCCAGCACAGAAGTAAAAAATACAGTATTTTCTGGCGTATAAGACTACTTTTTATACTTAAAAATATACCCCAAAAATTGGGGGTCGTCTTATACGTGGGGTATAAAATGTGAACGTTGAGTTTGTTTGGGTCAAGCTGGCTGGATGTGTGGTAATACTGTACATACAGTATACCGTGCTGAGCCAAGCTGGCTCAAAACAAATGTCCCTATGACAGATTAATCTGTCAGCCCGCTGGATGTGCGGTATATACAGTATACTGCGCTGAGCCAAGCGGTTTCAAAACATACTGCTACGTCCCTACTGTAATCAGCCTGCTGGATGCGTGTATGTACGGTAACTGCGGCTACATACAGTATACACTGGGCCAATCACGGCGAGCGATGTATTCTACTAATGAATACAAAGCCTGCTCGGATTGGCAGAGAGGTGGGCTGATGATGTCACAACCTCAGCCAATCCGAACAGGCTTTGTATTCATTAGTAGAATACATCGCTCGCCGTGATTGGCCCAGTGTATACTGTATGTAGCCGCAGCTACCGTACATACACACATCCAGCGGTCTGATTACAGTAGGGACGTACCGGTACGTTTTGAAACAGCTTGGCTCAGTATACTGTATATACCACACATCCAGCGGGCTGACAGATTAATCTGTCATAGGGACATTTGTTTTGAGCCAGCTTGGCTCAGCACGGTATACTGTATGTACATTACTGCACATCCAGAGAGCTGTATATATACTGTATACTGTATGTAGCCGAAGCTACCGTATTACCGCACATCCAGCGGTAACCATCTGATTTGGAATTTGATCCATATGATGACTGTCTTACAAATGTATCACAAGATGTAATTCATGAACTTATGATGTCAGAGGATGAACATGAGGATTTTGAAGGATTTTAAATACCGGTAAGTCATAACCATTTCAATTAAAAAATCTGATGTTTTTAAATGGTGTTGCCTCGGAAGGGGGGTAGTATTATACGGCGAGTATAGCCCAAAACCTATGTTTTAACTGGAAAATTAGGGGGTCATCTTATATACCCAGTCGCCTTATACGCCGGAAAATACGGTATATCTGTACCGAGTACCGCTTGCCATCTGCTGCCTGCAAAAAGGGTAAATATGAAGTATTTATATGCAATATTTCAGATATACATTATTAAACAATTATATTTTTAAAACATTTATTTAATACTCATGACTAGCTCTATTTTTTTTATTGACGATTTTTGAAGATCTGTTGGGCCACCATCTGACCAATTAAGATGTGAATCTCGGTTAGAGTAGTTTAGGCTTAAAACTATCTAACCTACTAATAAAACCACTCCACTCCCCTAAAGGACAGATGCATTTCTAAATCTCTAATATTAGTCATACTCGATGACAAACTGCACTGCTAGGAAATGCCTAACCCAAATCTATACATATTATTACTATTATTAATGCACTACTTTGCCATTTCATAGTACTCATATGTTATTATGAGTTAACTGTGATGTGGAGTGAAAGGGAATGGTTTGTATTTTTCTTTTGTGTACAAAAATAAATAAATACTTACGTGCAGGTCTTCATTCTACAGTATCTCTAAAATTAGGATATCCAAATGTATAGGAAATGGTCAAAAACCCACTAATAAGAACAGGCAGCTGCTGTGCCTTGTAGTACCTTAATTTGGCCACGGGGTGGCACTGTTGTACCCACAAGGACCTTACATGCATTTGATGAGAAGGGATGTACTGAACACATGCCTGTGAATTTTTATAGACTCCGGCCTATGCTGGTAATTAGTAAGGGATATAGCGCTACAAGGATCTAGTGACCAAAAGCAGCTAGCCGTGTGAGATAGACACACACAACAACTCATTTCTATAATCTTTTTTTTTTTTTTATGTTCGGTTCTGAAAAATACATTTTTATAACAGTTTTTAATTTATTTCATATAAATATGAAATCTTGCATATAAATATTTCCTTTTTACTACTTGGAGCCAGCAGGTAGATCTCTAACAGAACAGCAGAAACCTCAGAGAGCAGCTGTTGTGCCAGACAAAAACATGATTGAGCCGATGTAGGGACACCTCCCTCCGCTTCTCCTAGAAAAGACAGCAACTGCTGTTCGAGGATAAGCATAAAGGTAGTGCTGGGCTTTCTTTCTTCGAAATTTTAGCATGCTCTGCAAACTCAGTGGCAAGTATATATCCTGTAAAAATGTTTATTTGAATATAAAGTTATATAGTTGGTAAGCCTGACCCCTGACCATCCAGTTCAACTTGAGTGGGGCTGTGTCTCTTCTTTAGAGACATTAGGTGAAATAGTTTCCTCTGAATGCTAGAGTCACTACTTAAAGATTTGTATATTGTACATCCACTCCTAAGCACTACTTATCCAGCGTGAGTAAGTTTATTGTTTGCAGCCATTCCTTGTAACGGAGGTCGTCCAGTCGCCTTGTTAGCTTTGTTATACTTCTCTGGACTCTCTCCAGTTCCAGCACATCCATCCTGAGGACTGGTGACCAGAACTGAACAGCATACTCGAGAAGTGGCCAAACCGGAGGTTTGTAAAGTTGTTAAAATGTTACCTCTTTAGTACATGTGAATGGTGGGGGGGAGACTCTGATGCCAAAAGGGGGACTTCAAAGTGAAAGGGGAAGCTTCTGGTGAATATGAAGTTATCTCATGGACGATGTTTAATCAGTCATTCACATTTTAGGATTTATTTTGAAAACTGATTTTTTTTTTAAATGGCAAATGTGTACCTCGTCCCTTGTGAAAAGACTGGAGACCCCCTGTTCTAGATCGTGAGGGGACCCCACTGCTGGACTGCCAAGAAGTAGTGTCCACATCACTCAGATAGCGACATGGATACCCAAAAGGACTGTCAGCAGTGAAGATATAACCCTGGAGGATCTGGCATACCTAAACATAGATACCTATTTAAAAGGAGCATTTCACTTTTACATATTTTTTTTTAAAACTAAGTAGTAATTAGTTAGAGAGAGGGGGCGAAAGCTGGTGGTTGTGGTGAGATTTTGGGTGGTGGTGGTGGGGGGTTGGTAATGCCCAGAGATCTGATTTTATATGGAGCTGAAATAAACAAAAGCAGCCACAACTGCCTTGACTTCTTCACTATGGTTATACACACTTTCAGCTCTCTGGGATGGGTACAGCCAGTCAGTGCCTTACAGTGCCTCTACATGCAGACTGACAGACAAGCAGATCCACAAACAGGCTGTTACAGGATTTGGTAGGAGGTTATCCATGTGCTGTACTGTACAACATCCAGTCTGTGCGGATTGATGAGAAACCCCCATCTATTAGTCTGATATTTGTAAAAATGTACAAAACTGTGATGAGGAGAGGGAGGGAAGGATTCGGGGTTGTAGCTTTAGGCAGGCCATACACCTTACAATCTGACTGTACAATCCTTTAGATAACTAATAACTAGTAATATACAGTATAATAACTATAATCTATATTAGAGTTCAAGGACCAATGTGACTGGGTATAAATTGAAAGGGTTGCTTAGATAGGCCCTTTCAATATAAACTTTTGGCAGATTTACTGACACTAGCAAAACATTATTATTGTGGTGAAACCAACTTAGTGTGCCTCAGATGAGCACTTTTAAGTCATGAGGCTACATTGTTACCTTGTGACAGTGTGTTTGGCAAAGAGGAACTCCCCCTCCCCATCCACATCCACAACCCCCCCACCCCCAACCCCCTTATACTTGCCTTACTATAAAGGGATTCTAAACGTTTAAACATTTGTTTTTTAAATAAACATATTTACCTGCTCTGTGCCACAGTTTTCTGCAGAGCAGCCCTGATCCTCCTCTTCCGGGATCCCCTGCTGGTGTTCTTGGCTCCCCCTGCCTTTTGAGTAATCCCCCCCCCCGAAAAGCAGCTTGATAGTGGGGTACACGCTCGCTCCCAGGCACTGCTGCCTGCTTCCTTAAAGACAGACAGCAGGGTTTACCTATTCCGCTTGCTCTGTTGTCTAAGGATTTGATTGACAGTAGCAGGAGCCAATGATTCCTGCTGTTATCAATCTGCCTTGTGAGGAGGGAGAGAGCGAATTGAGATGCTTCTCTTGTGGACAGCACTATTATTATTATTATTATTATACAGTATTTATAAAGCGCCAATAGTTCGCTCAGCGCTGTACATTACAAAAGGGAGACAGAACATGTGACAGAACAATACCAATACAATGCAAAACATGAGGGGATCAAGGGCCCTGCTCTTTCGAGCTTACAATCTAGCACTAGATCGAGATCATGCTCAGGTAAGTATAAAGAGGGGCTGGGGGGGGGGGGGGGTGGTTTCCTGCACACAGGTTTTTTTTTACCTTAATGCATTCTCAAAACCTTAAGGCTATGGAACCGCTTTAATTTCACACTATGCCTCCCCAAGTCACAGCTGGCACTACAATTAGTGGTGATGATGAACAGGGGTAACGGTGATATTACTCCCTTGGTCATGGGGCTAGTGATAAGGGTTGCAAACTGTCAGTAAATTTACGGACAGTTTGTAAAAATCTTTGATTCGCACTACTGTCTGTAAATATCAGGGGCTTATAAATTTGTCATGCTGTGTTGACTTGTAAGTGTAAACCAGTCAAATTACTTGTTATGGGCATGGTTGGTTATTCCATATTGTGTTTATGCTGTTTAAATATTGATTGTCTTCGTTTTTGTGATTTTTCAAGTTGTCAGTAAAAAATGTGCCCCGTCAGTAAATTTTCTATGTTTTGTCAGTAAACAATGCTGCGAAGGCTTGGCAGCACTGCTAGTAATTGGCTGCTAGGCCTCAGCACTATCACATGGGCCTCTGTACCTGGAAAAATAGGGTAATGTCAGCTGTAACAGAGGAAGAAGCAATAGGAGAATGGTGGAAATGTGAGTAGAAATGGGTCACTAGGGGAGCCTTTGTAGATTCACTTTGAAATGCATGGGCAAGGTGACAGTGTCTCTTTAAAGTGGAACTCCACCCAAAAGGGCAAGTTCTGCTTCAAGTCCTCCTCCTCCACTCCTCCCCCGCCATGTCATTATTTGGTAGGGGGAGTGGGTACCTAGTTTTGACAGTTACCCTCTACCACTTCCGCTCCATTCACCTAGGTGATATGAGCGGAAGCTCTCCTCTCCCCCTGCCTCCCTGCAGTCTTCCATAGGTCCCGAAAGACTGTGGGACCATTCACAAAGCGCAGCTCGAGCATGCACAGTGGGCAGCCAGCAGTGAAGCTGAAAGAAGCACAGCCGGCTGATCACAGTTAGGGTTAGGATGCCAGCGCTGGGAACCTGAAAGTTAATAAAGAACTAGCCCAAGTGAGGACAGCGCTGGATACCTGGACAAGTAAGTATCATTTTACTAAAAGTCAGGATTTGTAGCTGCTGACTATTAACTTTGTATTTCCACAGTTAACCTCCTCATTAAAGTGGAACTTCACCCTCTCAATCAACATGGACTATTTTTAATCCTTATGCTGCTAGCATTAGTAAATAGGAAAGTATATCATATTTACTTGTTTTAAACTTTGTTTTACATTTCTTCAGTTACTTCCTTGTTTCTATGCTAGGCATGTTAGGTTATACTTCCCAGCAGTCTTCAGGAGGGGTTCTCGGATCAGCCTATGCCTGAGCTAAGGGCAGATAGATTCATGAAAGTAAATGCTACATGAATCATCTGCCCTAACCCAAGATGGCCACTGGCAGAAATGCCAGGGGGTGTTTTTCAAAATGATTTCTCAGCAAAATAAAGCATGGAGACATGAATGGATGGGGGAGTTTGCTTTGAATATTAAAAATGAATCAAATAGCATTTTTGGTTTATGGTGCTCAGATGCAGTGCAGTTCCAATATAAGCATGTACTTAACTACTGTATGTATGAAAACAGGGCTTGAGAAGACGCTGTGTGTGCATTCATTGCTCCAAACCTACCTCTGACACTCGATAGTCACAGGTCAGCTTCTTCCCCTTCACACTCTCATTTAGAGTGAGGATAAAACCCATGTAATCGGCATATGCCTGTGGGGAGAAACACAGATGGTTAGAAGAGATCACATGACACACTCCACATTCGTTCTCCAGCGATAAAAATGGAAGACACAGCTGGGAAGAAATCCATGGTATCTGTTTTGTGGAAGATCTAAAGAGCACCTGTTGCCTGTAAATACCAGAGGCGGCCATTATATAAACAAACCAGTAGGAACAAGACACAAAGTAATGCTATTAGTTATATTTTCAAACAGATTTCTGAGAAATCTGGGGAATCCCCATTTGCTCAAGAACCCAGTGTGTATTACATAGAACATAGAAATCTGTCCTCCTTCCACACACACACACAGACCTTGGGTATTCTAGGGACAGCGCAGGAATGAGGTCTTCACGTGCCATCTAGGAGGTAAAAACTGGTACTACAATCCAATAATAATACACAATGGTTCTTTGTGAGAACTGCTGTATTAGGCTCCTGAGGACCCAGTGCCAGTAGCTACAACTACAGTATCATGGGGTCCCTGATTTTGAGAAAGCATGCAAAGTACGGACCCATAAAGATACATTTTTGAAAATGGAGGTGCTTAAAAAAAATAGAAGACTAATGTTGGAAACCCTTATACGGGTTGGTGCCCCTGAAATCAATGAACTACAACAGTTCTGTTTACAAAATGGCTTTATTCTAGGCAATAATACCACCAAATGAAATACATATTGGCTCACCTATAATTTATTACAAGCAAATCAAACTTTTTACAACAGAACTAAATGATATACTCACTGGGACCTTTTTTACTGGCTGAAACATCTACAATTCCATTTATGTGACCCACACACCCATGCCACATTTCATAGCCTGTATTTACTGTTGCAATCCTACAGTTTCTTTTGTGTTATCAAAAATAAATAAATAAATTCTGCAACTATTATTATTATACAGTATTTATAAAGCGCCAATAGTTCGCTCAGCGCTGTACATTACAAAGGGGGACAGAACATGTGACAGAACAATACCAATACAATGCAAAACATGAGGGGATCGAGGGCCCTGCTCTTTCAAGCTTACAATCTAGGAGGGAGGGGATGGTGGCACAGGAAGAGATAGCTGTGGGGGATGGAGTGGTAGGAAGAGTGGAGGAGGTTGGCAAGTTAGCAGGGGGTGGGGTAGGCTTCCTTGAAGAGGTGGGTTTTCAGGGTGCGCCTAAAGGAGAGGAGAGTAGGTGATAATCTGATGGGTTGGGGCAGGGAGTTCCAGAGGATGGGTGACACCCTGGAGAAGTCCTAGAGGCGGGCATGGGAGGAGGAGACCAGGGAACTAGAGAGAAGGAGGTCTTGTGAGGAGTGGAGTGTGCGTGCTGGGCGGTACTTGGATATTAGGTCAGTGATGTAGTTCGGGGCAGTATGGCGGACAGCTTTGTACGTCAGTGTTAGGATTTTGAATTTGATCCGTTGCGCAACTGGAAGCCAGTGGAGGGATTGGCAGGGGGGGGTGGCGGAAATGGAGCCCAACCCCACTCAACCCCCCACCTCACCCCCTCAGTCTCTGCCCGAATCACACCCACCGAGCGACACACCAGACTGGATGTCGCTCCACTTCCCCAAACTTTTAAGTCTGCTTCTACTGTGGGCATTAGAACAGTAAGTGGGCAGAGTTTTACTGTTCATTTAAATGTATTTCCACCTTTGCCACTAATTTGGGATAGCACCTACTGAAAGTAAAATATGCTGAAACATAGGATTTTGACCCTATTGGTCTCTTCTGCCTTAAACCCTTCTCCTTGACTGTCAGTGTGTATGTACACTAAGCCACACATGTGCAGCTCAGCGTACATTTACAGCCCCACTCTGTGCCAGGATGATGTGACTCCCATGCGCATGCATAGGAGTGGCATCATTGCTGCCTGACCAATCTAGCGGCCAAAGAGTTTGAACCAGGAAGGAAGACCAAGAGAAGATGGAAGTGGCCATATATGCAGCTGCTCAAAGTACCACACATACAGACAATGCAAAAAAGTGTCAAAGAGCCACACCTCTCTTCCTTGTCCATAGTGGCGACTAAAAGCGGCTCTGTGTCCCTCTCGCACTGCCTGTGTGTGCGGCGCTCTGCGCAGCTGCCTGTACAGTTGTGGTTCCAAGTGGAAATGCACAGAGGGCATTCATTTTAAAGGTAGCATGGCAGTGCGGCTGGGGGACAGTTTCAACAGCAAGCACAAAGGAGGAAAAAAAAAACAACAGCAAATGCATGTAAGTTATGTTATTAGTACTGTATATGATTTATGAAAAAAAAAATGTAATTATTATTTTAAGGCATGTTGTGTGAATAGTACACATAAATTTTTAGAAAACCCCACTATTCTTTTGTTGACTGCAAATGTTAAATTATACTTTAAAGTGGAGGTCCAGTCAGTTTTCTGTTTATAAAAAGTCAGCAGCTACAAAAACTGTAGCTGCTGACTTAATAAACACACACATACCTGTCCCAGAGTCCAGCGACGTGCTCACCTGCGCCGTCCCTTCTCTTCCTGGTGCTGACATCTCAACCGTGGGACTGGATTGTGACAGCTTGCAGCTTCACAGCCGGGTGCCCACTGCACATGCGCGAGTCAATTTGCGCATCCTGATTGGTCCGGCAGTCTTCTGGGGCATGTGAGGTGTCCCAGAAGACTGCAGGAGGAAGGAGGGGGGCCGAACTTGCAGCTCACTTTTCTGTGGCAAACTGAGCTAGAAGTAGGAGCGGGTACCTGTCAAAACCAAGTATCCGCTCCCCCTAAAAAGTGCCATAGATGGCAGTGGAGGACAAAGACAAAGAAGCGGAGCTTCCACTTTTGGGTGGAACTCCTCTTATAGTTGTAAAGCGACTCTCAGCTCTAGTCTCCACTGTAGACAGCCTAGCTGACATGGGCATAAGCGGTCCTTCCTGCATATCTCCTGTCAGAGAGCTTTGTTCAGGAACATGATCTAAGCCCTTTTGAAGAGTACGGTTTTGGCCCCTGAAATGCGTTGGCTGACTATGACATTGTTTATATGCTTTTGTTGTCTCTTTTACAGAAAATTCTGGACCGAAACTGAAAATTCAGAATGCACTTGGCCGGAAACCGAAATGGTAGTTTTTTGTTTTTTTTTTAAATATATTTTTTATATATACACTTGTATTATATTTGACTTTTCAATTAATATCATGAATGTAGAAAATACAATCCAGTAATGTAAAATAATTTTATTTGAAAGTAACACGCAAAAATTGGACAGAAAATAAAATTTTAAAAGCTTAAATAGGAGGCGTTTTTGCATTGAAGTCAATAGGGGGTGTTTTTGCATTGGTCACTGGGACGCGGTTTTGCATTGAAATCAGTGGGACATGGTTTTGCATTGAAATCAAAAGGGGGCATTTTGCATTTCAATCAGTGTGACAGGATTTTGTATTGAAGTCGGGGGGGGGGGGGGCGCGATTTTGCATTGAAGTCAATAGGATGCATTTTGTAATGAAGTGAATAGGTTTTTAGGTGAATAGGTTTTTTCTTCTTCTTCTTTTTCCTATCAGCAAAACGACGATAACCCTATTTTTGACTGATAATTCTAGGCAGCAGACATTTTGGTGCATCACTATTTGTAATCAAGATGAGGGAGAGACAACTGTAAGGTGGTCGAAAGACAATTACATATAATGGTTTGTGTTGAACACCTGCACAGAGAGCACACAATATTATTATTTATTACAGGTAACTTTTTAACACCAACAATGTACACAGTGATTTATATATTGTACATTCACATAAATGTGGAGCAGAACTCCAAGTAATTTTTTTTTTTGTCCCATGCATTGAGGCTGTGCCCGTTTTGTCCAGGGGGCCCTTGGAAGGCTATACTTACCCAGTCCTTCGAACCTCCCAAAAACAGCACTCCCCCACGTCCAGCGATGGACTGTTCCTGCCAGTCTCTAATGAGAACAGTCCATTCACAAGACCGCTAGCATGCAGGAGGGCATAAGTGACAGGGACTGGTCTTGGAGGATCGGCAGACTAGGTATGTATATCTCCGCTCTTATCACCCATAGACAAAAAAAAATTATTTTTTCCAAATATTATCTGTAAAATCCATTTCTTGGAGTACATCACAGAAGACAGAGCAGGCTATTCATGACTATGTGGGTTAAATGCCACCTATAGGTGAATGGACACTAGCCGACCAATCAGAGAGGAAATCCTCCCCTATATAACCCCTCCTATACAGGAAGTACTTCAGTTTTTCTGACAGGCAATGCAATTCCAGAAAGAGGGGAGGGACCTCTGTGTCCCGTGATGTACTTCATGAAATGGATATTACAGGTAAATATGAAGAAAAAAATCCAATTTTCTTTATTGTACATCATGGGACATAGAGCAGGCTACTCATGATGTGGGATGTCCCAAAGCAATAAGAAATTTGGAGGGGAGGGTGACACCGCGAGTTCTCTGCGGCTCTTACATTGACCTGGTAGAACCTTGTGAATGTGTTAACTGAAGCCCATTTAGCGGCCTTGCAAATCTGAGCAACTGACGCCTGATGGCAGATCGCCCACGATGCCCTCACACTCCTGGTAGAGTGTGCTCTCCCCCGAAAGGGTGGGACCTTACCCTTCAAACCATATGCTTGAGTGATCAATTGGCAGATCCAATGTGAAAGAGTTGCCTTGGATGCTGCATGCCCCTTCCTGGGCCCATCCAGTAGCAAACAAAAGCCTCTGACTTCCTGACCTGTGCCGTCAAAGTCAAGAAGACCCTTATGGCGTGTACCACATCATGTAACCCCCTCATTGCAAGGTATGCAAGGATCTCTCCCTTGCTGACTGAGGCCTAGGAAAGAATGAAGGCAGAACAATGTTCTGATTGAGATGAAAACTAGAAACCACTTTTGGTAAAAAAAAAAAAAAAAAAAACGGTTGAGCCCAAACACCACCTTATCCTGATGCAAAGCCAGAAAAGGTTCTTTACAAGAAAGAACTGCCAGCTCCGATACCCTTCTTGCAGAAGTGATTGCCACTAGAAGAGAAACCCAGGTCAACAGGACTAGCAGAATCTCCCTAATAGGCTTAAACAGTGGTCTCTGCAAAACTTCAAAGACCAAAAAAATGGTAGGTTAGCAGGAGGAGCAATATGCATTACTACTTGTAAAAAGGTATGAACTAGAGAGTGAGATGCAATGGGTCACTGGAAAAAAATAGCCAGTGCTGGAACCTGGCACTTATTAGTACGAACAGCCAACTTCTTTTTCAGACCTGAGTGAAGAAACAACAGGATCCTATCAATCACATATTTCCGAGTATGCCATCCCTGGACCTCACTCCGGGCAATGTAAGTCTTCCATGTTCTGTAATAAATGTTCGTAGAAACTATCTTTCTAGCGCTCAACATAATGGGAATAACAGAATCCGATACTCCCCTATCCTTTTAGGATCTGGGTCTCAATAGCTATGCCATCAAATTTATCGACCGTAAAGCTGGGTACAATATAGGTCTTTGACAAGCAGGTCTGGCCTGTATGGCAGGGACCAAGGCCTGTCTGCTGCCAGCATCACTATGTCCACATACCAGGTCCTACTGTGCCAGGCCGGGGCAATCAGTATAACCAGAATAGACTCCTCTTGAATCCTGCATAAGAGATATGGCAGCAGGTGAATCAGAGGAAGAGCAAAGATTAGGGAAAACTGGCTCCAAGGAATCACTAAGGCATTTAACCATGCCTCAAGGATCCCTCATTCTGGACACAAAAAGGTTGACCTTTTTGTTGAACCTGGATGCCAACAGATCTATGTCTGGGCAACCCCATCGTTGGCAGATTGCCGTGACAACCTTGGGATGCCAAGCCCATTTCCCCAAAGTCAACTGTCAGCGGCAGAGATAACTCGCATGCCACTTCTCTAGCCCCGGAATGAACACTGCTAACAAACTTGGTACATATCTTTCTGCCCAGACCAAAATAGTTTTTCACCTCAGTGGTTACCACTCAGTGAACCACCAATTCTGAGTCACCAACCACCACTTCAGGCTTCGCAGTACCTTGGGAGACAGATATATGGAAATCCAAACCTGGAACCTTCTTGTTCCAAACAGTCAGAATGTTCCTTTGCAATGGTCTGGAGTGGAATTGTGCAAAGGGTACTGCCTCGAACGAGGACACCATCTTCCCCAGCAACTTCATGCAGAGCTGAACTGAAAGATACCTCTTGGCCTTTAAACTGCAGACCTGGTCTCCCAGGGCACAGAATTTCCCTGGAGGAAGAAATACCTTTGCATGAACCATGTCTAGGACTATCCCCAAATATTCCATGCTCTGTACTGGCTCCAAGGCCGACTTCTCTAAGTTGAGCACCTAGCCCCTTTGTTTCAGGATCTGCACTGTAAGGGCCACATCCTACTTCAGACTTAGCACTGCCCGACCTCTGAGCAACAGATCATCTAGATAACCTATGACTGACACCCCTCGAGTTCTGAGAAGCCCCAACACCAGAGCAGGAACCTTCATGAATACTTGAGGAGGCGTGGCCAGCCCAAACGGCAGTGCTATAAACTGGAAATGCTGAGCATCTACTGCAAACCGCAGAAATTTTTGGTGAGTGATGAATATTGGCACATGTAGGCATCCATCCATGATGTCTACGGACGATAAAAAATATCCTTCCTGCAAAGAGGCTACTACTGACCGAATGGATTCAATACGAAAAGGACCAGACATTTAGAAACCAATTTAGAGCGTTCAGGTCCAAAATGGGCCTTACATCCACATTTGGCTTTGGGACTGTGAACAGGTTTGAATAAAACCCTTGAAACCTTTCATCCGCTGGAACTTCTGTGATCACCCAGAGACAACAGGCAATCGAGTGCCTGCAACAACACCTCTTTTTCTGGATTCATTGGTACATTTGACTTCAGAAAACGGGGAAGAAGGAAGACCCGAAATTCTAGCCTGTACCCCAGAGAAACTGTCTAAATGACCCACCTGTCTTGGATTAGAGTCCTCCAGGCAGTTGCAAAATTCAAAAGCCTTCCTCCCACCTGAACAAGTAGGGGCGCCCATACCCCTAAGGTGGACTTAGGATCTGCCTTGGTCGATTATTGCACCCAGGGTCTCCTTTGGTTCTGACCCTGCATCCTACCCCTAAAGCCTTTTTTCCCCTTAAAATCTTTTGGATATATTTGTCCAAATCCTCCCCAAACAGTCGCTCCCCATGAAAGGGAAAATCTGCCAACAACTTTTTGCATGGCAGTTCTGCAGACCAACTCTTTAACCACAAAATCCTGTGTACGTTTACTGATAAGAGGGCCATGCAAGAAATTTGCTGAATTGAATCCTTAAGAGCATCAACTACAAAACAAAGCACATGGAACATCCTTCAAATCCTCAGCCAAATATTTCCCCTTCATGGTCAGAAAGGCACCGGCAAATACCAATAGCTGCCACCGCTGAGTCCGGGAGAAGTAAGCCTTAAGGAGAGATTCCTGCTTCTTATCTGCTGAAAGCTTGAAAACCTGGACATTATCCACAGGACATGTTAATTACCTATTCAGGGATGAAACAGCTGCATCTACCACAGGCATGCCCCATTTTGTAATAAACTTCTCCTCCATAGGATATAGGAGAGAAAATATTTTTGGAGGGACAAAAACCTTGTCCGGGTGATCCCAATCAGCATACATAATTTAATTACTCTGCGGAGACCTTAAAAGAGCCAAGAGAAGCATACTTAACCTCAAAAGGATTCTTTGGGGAGTAATCTGAATCCTGAATGAACCATATCAGTAAGACCCTGGACCAATAACCTTTGAGACTGAGCGGCAGAAACCGCCTGCTTCTCCTCAGGCTGCGACCCTTCAGACAGCGACTCCATTGCCTGACCATCTTCCTGGTCCTCCAACGCCCCCTCATCCTCTGGTTCCACCCACTCCTGGTCAAAGACTGGTGGGTCCAATGAACGGGATCTCTCCCATTTCTTATTCACCTGAGAAACAGATGCAATCATTCCTGCAATCTTATCATCTAAACCTAAGGCTGAAGCAAGATCCTCCTTGGTTACATAAACAGAAGCGGATGCACCAGTAGTAGCCACAATGCCAGACAAATGTAGCGGCTTAGATCGCTCAGAGCAGAACTGCGAGTAGGTTCCTCAAGACCTGACGGTGGTGCACATGTGCCCCTTCCTGCTGCGCCTCCCCCACTCCGCTTTCTGAAAGACATCCCTTCCTATAGCGCTTCTGAATGCAATACAGAGAGAAATAACAGAGAGCCCAGGATACAGCTATGCAAGGTAGTGCGACCTTCATACACTCATTGCAAAATACTGACTTTCATTAACCACAAGAGGCAGCCTCCTGTCTGATTTGGCCAATGTTTGCCAGACACATAAATAATTATACCCCTGCTGAATGTGTGCGCGCTAAATTAGGACCAGACAGGCACAGGCAAAGTTAAGCACTAGGCAACTCTGCCAAACAGGAAGGAAAACAATACCTCTTTTTCCCTTCATTTTTCAAAAAGAGAAAAAAAAGGGGAGGCAACTTACCATTCCTGCTACAGGACTCAGAATTACAACAGGAGTCCAATCTTCACCCATTATGGCAGTCCCTGTCACGCAGACCTTCAAGGACTCAGTCCCCACAATGTGGGGCCAGTGCCTCAGACCTGTATAGCACCCTGCTGAAAAGTGCCTTGATCAGATTCAAACTGCACAGGGTTCCATTTACGTAGGGTCCAGTGCCGTAAGGCTGCATTAAAAAGGCAAAACCCCAAGGATTCTTCTCCTTATCCAGTGAATCTCGGGTACCATCCATTTTGGCTAATAGCTTTCCAAACGGATCCGATTAAAGTCCATGATTCCCAAACAAACTGTACCAGACCTTAGGTATGCTCCAGGAGCACAAGCAACACTTTCAGTGACCATCCACCATATAGACACTGGCGAACAAACTGAAGTACTTCCTGTGTAGAAGGGGTTATATAGGGGAGGACTTTCTCTCTGATTGGTCAACCAGCATCCATTCACCTATAGGTGGCATATAACCTACATAGTCATGAATAGCTATGTGTCCCCTGATGTATGATAAACAGATGAGCAGTTAGCCCATGCAGTGCGGGCACAGCCACACTGCATGGTACAAAAAACATCTGCTGTAAGAAGCTTTCAATCTAATGACCCATTTCTCACTTGCATGCATGCATACATACACACTGGAGCCACTTTAGATAGGAGCTAATTAAAGACTAAGTCCACCTTAAAGTGTTACTAAACCCACAACAGTAAAATCAGTCTGTATATGCAGTAAAGCGTGCTCGTTATACTCACTGTGGAACCTAAGGGGTCAATCCTCTGTACTATGTAAAAAGAATTTTGATCCTGTCTTCTCTGATCCTCCCCTTCTTCAACAGTCCCCAATCCATCTGCTGATAGAATAGAGCCTTGGGGGGCAAGATGCACATGCTCAGTATTGCTAGAGAGTTTTTTTTTTCTTGGTAGAGTGCATGTAATCAGCACAGGGCCAATCAGCACTGTCCAGACAGAGGGTCAGGGGTCCTGAAGCCTCATAGGACAATTAGGGGAGAATGAAAACTTCTCCTACAAGCTTTAAAGTGGTTCTAAAGGCTGAAAGTTTTTTACCTTCATGCATTCTATGCATGCAGGTAAAAAACCTTCTGTGCGCAGCAGTGCCCCCAGCCCCCTCAATACTTACCTGAGCCTCATCGCGATCCAGTGATGCGAATGACATCCTTGTCTGTCCCGGGTCTCTGCCTCCTCATTGGCTGAGACAGCAAGCGGGAGCCATTGGCTCCTGCTGCTGTCAATCACAGCCAGTCAGCCAATGAGGAGAGGGGGCAGGGCCAAGTCGAGGCTCCGTGTGAGAATGGATATACGCAGCAGTGGGTTCCCCCATAGCAAGCTGCTTTCTGTGGGGGCACCCAACAGGAGAAAGGGGCTAGGAGAGCCTGCGGGGACCCGAGAAGAGGAGGATCCAGGCTGTTTTGTGCAAAACCACTGCACACAGCTGGTAAGTATAACTTGTTTGTTATTTAAAAAAAAAAAAAAAAAAAAAAAAGAGAGAAAATGAACCTTTAGAATCGCTTTAACCAGTGCTCAGCTGGACACGAATGGAAGTCACAAGACTAGCATGACTTTGGAGTGTGGGAGAAAACCAGATTCTTCAGAGGAAATGCATGCAAGAACAGGGAGAACTCCATGCAGGTAGTGTCCTTACCAAGATTCAAAGCAAGAATCCTAGCGCTACAAAGCAGAAGTGCTAACCACCAAGCCACTGTGCAATTTTATGGCAAGTTCTTCAAATGATGCATAAATAAAAGACATGTAAACAGCTATTCATGTGCCTAACCATTCCTGAATGTTGTGCTTACAATAGTGTCATCATTTGGGAGTACTCTTTAGCTTCAAGTGCCAATAACGACATACTCTTAAGAAGCTGCGTGGAAAACAACAGCAGCAGTACAAAGCTGTAAATATATCACCCTGTACTTCCAAGAAAACAAAAATGTATTTTCTAATTGCCACATTTCTCAGAATCTACTAATCTGCTTTATGCAAATGAGACATTTCTGTCATATTAAAAAAAAAAGCATCACAAGGCCATACACAGCGCACAGTCAAAGCAAAGGACTCTTATGTGGTAACGCAAACCAGGCATTTCAAGGAGTTCAGGGCCAAGCAATGTGTCAGGAATTAATTCAAGGATATGATTTTTATCTGCAACCATCTAGCTGGCTCATGTAGCGCTTGAAGAGAACGCATAATTGAGAGCGGAAGGATCAGGGAACTTCCTGCAGTTTGCAGAGATGCCATTAGGGGGAGTCTAGAAAATCTTGAACCAGAGGAACTCTGTTCTTCTAAACGCTGTTTTTGTTAAGATAAATATCTGCAAAAAAGAGATAAATCTAAAGCCCCATTCCTGCTTTGAGATTTTTAGAGTCATTTGCATGGGATTTTGTATATCTCATAGGGCCAGCCATGCACTTGAATACACGTGTTTGTGACCCAAAAAGAAGCTCCGTTTGAGGGCAAGCTTCATGCGATAAGGAGCGTTTTGCCACAATTGCAACATCACATCTTGTTTGGGGTGATATTAAAGGATAGCGACACCCAAACATGCTCAGTGTTGTGCTGCGATTGCTTTGTAATTTGGGATCGCAGGCAGAATCGCAATCGCCATTACCCCAAATTGCAAGATGCGAATAGGGCCTAATGTAAAGAGAATCTCTGTGTGTGTGAATATTATAAAAACCTTGTTGTGTACTTTGTACAGGGCATTTTGTTTAATATTATATATATGCAGCACAGTGGCTAAATGGTTAGCACTTCTGCCTGGCAGTACTAGGGTTGTTGGTTCGAATCCCAAACACAGCACCACCTGTCTGGAGTTTGCATGTTCTCCCTGTGCCTGCATGGGTTTCCTCCAGGTACTCCAGTTTCCTCCCACACTCCAAAGACATGCTGGTAGGTTATCTGGTTTCTGTCTAAATTGTCCCTAGTATGTGTATGTATGAATGTGAGTTAGGGACCTTAGATTGTATGCACCTTGAGGGTTAGGGACTGATGTGAATGGACAAAACACACACACACTGCTGCACTGAGTATATTGATGGCACTATATAAGTAACTGAAATAAATAAAATATATACAGTATCTCACAGAAGTGAGTCCACACCTCACATTTTTGTAACTATTTTATTCTATCTTTTTATGTAACAACACTGAAGAAATGACACTTTGTACACTCACTACTTTACATTGTAGCAAAGTGTCATTTCTTCAGTGTTGTTACATAAAAAGATAGAATAAAATAGTTACAAAAATGTGAGGTGTGGACTCACTTCTGTGAGATACTGTATATATTTTATTTATTTCAGTTACTTATATAGTGCCATCAATATACTCAGTGCAGCAGTGTGTGTGTGTTTTGTCCATTCACATCAGTCCCTAACCCTCAAGGTGCATACAATCTAAGGTCCCTAACTCACATTCATACATACACATACTAGGGACAATTTAGACAGGAGCCAATTCACCTACCAGCATGTCTTTGGATGGTGGGAGGAAACCGAAGTACCTGGAGGAAACACACGCAGTCACAGGGAGAACATACAAACTCTAGGCAGGTGGTGCTGTGGTTGGGATTCGAACCAGCGACCCTAGTACTGCCAGGCGGAAGTGCTAACCATTTAGCCACTGTGCTGCCCATGTGTTATAAAAGCTGTAAACTCACTACTTTACATTGTAGCAGCTTTTATAACACATGGGCAGCACAGTGGCTAAATGGTTAGCACTTCTGCCTGGCAGTACTAGGGTCGCTGGTTCGAATCCCAACCACAGCACCACCTGCCTGGAGTTTGTATGTTCTCCCTGTGACTGCGTGGGTTTCCTCTGGGTACTCCGGTTTCCTCCCACCATCCAAAGACATGCTGGTAGGTGAATTTGCTCCTGTCTAAATTGTCCCTAGTATGTGTATGTATGAATGTGAGTTAGGGAACTTAGGATTGTACGCCCCTTGAGGGTTAGGGACTGATGTGAATGTACAATATATATGTAAAGCGCTGCGTAAATTGATGGCGCTATATAAGCACCTGAAATAAATAAGTGTAAATGACACTTTGGGCCCAATTTGGACATTGTCACTTAGGGGTGGACTCACTTTTGTTGCCAGCAGTTTAGACATTAATGGCTGTGTGTTGAGTTATTTTGAGGGGACAGCAAATTTACATGTTATACAAGCTGTACACTGACTACATCACATTGTAGCAAAGTTTCATTTCTTCAGTGTTGTCACATAAAAAGATAGAATAAAATATTTACAAAATTGTGAGGGGTGGGCTCACTTCTGTGAGATACTGTATAGTTTTTAGGCTGATGTCAGACGGGCCATTAGAGACAAAGAGGCTGTCTGTCTCTATGGAATTGCTGCCTCTGTAGCCAGATGCAGCGAGATGATGCTCTGTTGCTGGCCCAAATGTCACTAAATCTTTATCACTAGTGATGGGAGTGACATCTCACTGTCTCAGAGACAGAGGGAGCAATTGCATAGGGACAACTCAGGTAGCCGCTTAGCAAACCTGCCAGTGGAGATTTGAAAAACTGTTGGCAGCAGAGATGTCTGTCTGACATGAGCCTTATTTACTAGCTCTACCTTGTTTATCTCAATTCAAGTCTACCTCACAGGCTCTGTCTGATTGGAAAATATTAGGAACAAATCCTCTCTACAGTTTCTAGTGGTGCTGACAGCAAAGTTTACAAGGGCACTGATGTCACCCAGGAGCCCCCACATTTCACATGCAGCTTCAAGGGTTCTTAGCAAGGAGAATTACAACCCCAATTCCAAAAATGTTGGGATGCGGTGTCTAATCTAGATAAAAGCAGAATGCAATGATGTTCAAATCTTACAAACTAAAGTTTTATTCACAATAGAATATAAAACAAATCTGATATTTAAAATGATAAAATGAACCATTGTAGGACAAAAATAAGATAATTTTGAAACTGATGGCAGCGACAGGTCTCAAAAAAGTTAGGACAAGGTACCAAGCTGGCAAAGTACAACCCCAATTCCAAAAATGCTGAGAGCAGGCCCTGTTTACCATGGTGTAGCATCCCCTCTTCTTTTAACAACACTGTAAATGTCTAGGAAATGATGAGACCAGTTGCTGGAGTTTTGGGAGAGGAATGTTGTCCCATTCTTGCCTGAGCCCATGTTGCTCTACAACCTGGATATATCTTTCAGCATTGATAGTGCCTTTCCAGATGTGCAAGCCACTTATTCCTTACACACTAATGCACCCCCGTACCATCAGAGATGCAGGCTTTTGAACTGAGCGCTGATAACAAGCCAGAAGGTCCCTCTCCTCTTTAGTCCGGAGGACGCGGTGCCCATGGTTGTCAAAAGGAATGGCGAATTTCGATTTGTCTGTCCACAGAACAGTTTTCCACTTGTAACAGGCCATTTTAAATGAGCTTTGGCCCAGAGAAGATGGCAGGGTATCCGGATCATATTCAGATATGACTTCTTCTTTGCGTTAGTTTTAACTTGCATTTTTGGATGGCACGGCAAACTGTGTTCACAGACAGTGATTTTTGGAAGTATTCCTGAACCCATGCAGTGATGTCCATCACAGAATCATGCCTGTGTTTATTCAGTGCCATCTGAGGTTCTGAACATCACGGGTATCCAATATTGCATTTCAGCTCTGTCCCTTGCACACAGATTTCTCCAGAATCTTTTGATATTTTGTACTGTAGATGATGATATATTTAAAGTTTTTGAAATATTACGTTGAACATTATTCTGCAATTGTTCAACAATTTTAGGACACAGCTTTTAGCAGATTGGTGAACTTCTGCTCATCTTTACTTCTGAGACACCCTGATACTCTAAGATGCTCTTTCTGTACCCAATCATGGTACTGACCTGTTTCCAATTAACCTAATTAGTTGCAAAATGTTCTACCTCTTCCTTGTTCTCCCCCCCAGCCCTCATACGATTCAGGACTGTGCACATCTCCAGCTCTTCTCTCCCTTTAGTTCTGGGTCTCTCAGGCTTTGCTGAGGCACTGGGAACCATTGGCTATTGCTGTTGTCAATCAAAGTCAGTGATGAGTGAGCGGGGGGTGGGGCTGAGTCCTGCTGTCTGTGTCAATGGATGCAAACAGCAGGGCTCAGGAGTGAGCATACACAAGTGCCCCTAAAGGAAGGAACTGGAGAGAGAAGAGGAGCCAGCAGTGCCCACAGGGGAACTGAGAAAAGGAGGTTCAAGACCACTTTGTGTAATTCCAGGTAAATATGAGTCTGTTTGTTGGTTAAAAAAAATTACGTTTACAAATCACTTTAAAGTGGTTGCAAAGGCTCAAGGTTTTTTTACCTTCAGGCATTCTTTGCCTGAAGGTAAAAAACCTTCTCTGTGCAGCATCCCCTCCTGCCCCCACTAATACTCACCTAAGCCCCCTCTCAATCTAGTAGCGATGTGTACTGGAGTCTGGGCTATCCCAGGGCTCCCTCTCCTCACTGACTAAGACAGCGGCATGAGCCATTGGCTCCAGCTGATGTCAATTGCAGCCAGTGAGAAGAGACACGGGGGGGGGGGGGGACTGACTGACCTGTGGCCCTGTGTGTGAATGGACACATGGAGCAGCGGCTGGGAAGTGCACATGCTCGGGTGCCCCTATAGCCAGCTGCTTGCTGTGGGGGCACTCAACAGGAGGGAAGGGGCAGGAGCACCGGCGGGGGACCAGAGAAGAGGAGGATCCAGGCTGCTCTGTGCAAAACCACTGCACACAGCAGGTAAGTATAGACAAGTTTTTTATTTTCTTTTTTTAAAATGTAAGCCTTTAGAATCACTTTAATGGCTCATTCACAACAGCCATGCTAATCCAATGCAAGGACAGCACAACGTATGTTAATAACACAGTTTGTTACAGTGCAGCACAATTTACAGTAAGTGCTCATGCACACGGACGTAGAACAAGCTGTGTTCTGATCTGAAATTTCTAAAAATCTGAACGAAGCAGTATTGCTTTGGACCCGTTTACATACTTTGCATGATTTAGTCCAAAGTGTATAGCTGCGTAAGGCAAAACTGGAAAATTTGTTTACAGTCCACTTTTGACCATAAAACACGCTGTACATATCTAAACGTGTGCACTAACATTTCAAGTATACAGTGTATAGCATAAATGGACCCTATGCAATGCCAGCATTGCCTAGTAAATGTGGGGTCTAAGTTTAAAACACCAACGTGTAGGCAGTGGCAGCAGTGCAGATGCAGAATGACTGAAAGTTGAGGCACCTCTACCACTGAATATACACTGCTGACGTTTGCATCTGCCCCTGGATTAGGCATATATGTAGCAGCAGTGGGTGCGCAGAATGAACTTGGCTTTCAGTCTTTCAGAAAGATTTACTGGAGGGAGTTGCACTCAAGAGAGACTGCCCACAGCTGCTCCTTGTTCAGGTGTCAGCTATCAACAAAAAATTTCTCTGGAGTGTGAAGTCTTGAATAAGTGCTGATAGAGAGCGAAACGCATCAACCTTTCCTCTATCCCCACCAGGGGCGGACTGACCATTTGGAAACTCGGGCACTGCCCAAGGGCCCAGGGTCAGTAGGGGGCCCCATGAGATGCCCCTGGTAATTTTTCATAGGCTTTTTTGAGTTTGGGCAAGGACACAGGGGCCCCATGATCCCCTATTGCCCAGGGGGCCCCATGAGTTGTCAGTCCGCCCCTGATCCCCACAGTGTCTTTTTGCTGAATGATGGTGCTTTTTTATATTCAATAAACATGGATGATTTTTCGGAGTGAAGATGTCCAGATTCTTTTGACTCTTCACCAAAATCTGAGGTTGTTATGCGCCACTGCCACCACACAGATTACATACTACACATCTCAACTCATATGGACGTATGCAGATGTGTGTCCATATAAGTTCAGACAAAAGTAAAGACAACTCTTTACGCATCCTTCATAAATCAATAGGGCCATATGCATGAGGCCAAAAAACGCATATGCAATGTAAAGCCTGGTTCACAATATCGTGGGTGTCTGCAGATGCAGGAACTGCAGTGAATCCTGCAACCGCAACCACCCGCAGTTAAAACGCACGGGGCTTCCATCCATTCTTTATGGCAACCCCACGCATCTCAAACTGCAGCACATCTGCAGCCACATTTTGAAAAAAGTTCCATGCACCTTTTTTTGTGTGGTAAACGAAGGCACGGCAGCCCATTCAAAGCTAGCAGATGAAAAAATAGTTATTCACACACTGAGGTGTAGTACTCTGATCAATAAACTGGATACAGGTTGCCATTCATTCAGCATCAGGGTGATGTCCTGCTTCTGGAATGTTTCCAAATATGGTTTGAATTGTAAATACCGATATATGTTAGATCATCTGCATGAAGTCATCTGTATTAATCTACAAATGGAGAGGAATTAGTTCTACTTCAACTAGTGAAATTAGCAGACGTCGTCTCTTTGTTTAAAGAAGCATAAAGAGAAGTAATTACACTTTGCTAGTGAGTCTTGCTGATGGATCATTGAAAGATGTCATAGGACTATTGCATGAGAGGTCGACAGTCCGCAACATAGCTCTGATCAGGGCTGAACTGACAGAACTGCATTGATGCTGAAGAGTTTCTGTACCCAATCTGCAGTAATCGCCATCATTTTCCACTGTAACTAATTTGAAGAAATTACACGATTTTTTAATGTGTGCATATGTTATGATGAGCAGCATGACAAAAGGCCTTAACGGACTCTCCCTAAATCATTTAGCAGTGGTATCAGGGTAGCCTGGTGTGACGTCTCCAACAACAAAACAGAGCAGACAGGCTCTTTATTTCAGAAGAGACACACAATGTGCAGTTCAGATTACATTCCAGCACAGATCCTGTCTGCCAGGGTAACTGAACTCCTGCGCATGAGCAGGTGTGACGTCATCCTGCGCTAGTCATTAAAGATGGCCCAGGGATGTGGTAATTTTGGAAAAAACTACTTGTCCAGGGACTAAATCGGTGTCCCAATCTACTCGTCCTGATAAAAAAAAAAATCAATTTTAACCAAAACCGTATTTAAATCTGAGGTGCTGTTCGGAATGTCTGGGACTTTCAAAATCAAAAAGGGGCTTTACGGCCATTTAAATGTTTAATTTTTTTTAACAGTGCACTGTTTATCTCCTCCTCGCCTGTCTCCAGCACCGCACCCGGAGACTAGCACGGAGCAGGGAGGGAAGAGACCTTGCAGTGTAATGAGCACTGATTGGGTGCTTGTCAGGAAAGGGGAGTGTCGGGCTTGTCCTTTATCCCTTTTGCTGCCAGAGCCGTTTTTGCACACGTTTAAAAAAAAATCATTGTAGGCCTGAAGATTACATAAAAACCCCCAAACATTAATTTCCTAGAGAATAAAATAGCGGTAGTTCCAATTTTTTATGTCGCATGATAGTACCGCAAAATTTCAGTAAAAAATACACAAAATGAAGTTTAGGGCACAAAAAAAGCAATAAATCACCTTATTTTTTGGTAAAATATAAAAGATGAGGTTCCACCAAGTAAATAGATATCCAACATGTCAAACCTTAAATTTGCACGCGCTCGTGAAATCGCGACAAACTTCAGTACCCTATATTTTTTATAGGCGACTCTTTTAAAGACCCTTATAGATCATCAGTTCAGCATTACGGAGGAGATCTGGTGCTAGAATTATTGCTTTCATTCTGTCGTACGCAGCGATATGTAACATGTGTATCGCAATCGTCGTTTTCATGCGTAGGCGCCCACTTTTACTATTGTACATGCGTATATGTGGGGGCTCAAATTTTTTTTTAGGGGAGGTTATGTGCTTGGGAGCAAATTCCAGCTTTCAGTGCTGTCACACTTTGAATGACAATTACGCAGTCATGCAACACTGTACCCATATGAAATTTTTATCATTTTTTTGTGACAGATAAAGATTTATTTTGGTGGTATTTAATAACCTCTAGGTTTTTTATTTTTTTTTTAAACAAACCAAAAGCCACTGAAAATTTGGAAAAAAAAAAGTTTTTTCTTAGTTTTTGTTATAAAATTTTGTAAATAAGTGATTTTTCTCCTTCATTGATGTGCGCTAATGAGGCTGTAGTGATGGGCACAGATAGGCTGCACTGATGAGGAGGCACTGGTAGGTGGCACTGATGGGCATTGACAGGCATCACTGATGGGCACTGATAGGCAGCACTGATGCACACTGATAGGTGGCACTGACTGGCATTGATAGGTGGCACTGAAAGGCAGCTCAGATGGGCACTGATATGTGGCATTGATGTGGCACTGAAATGTGGCACTGATAGGTGGCATGGATGAGCACTGACAGCTGGCACTGATTGACACTGACAGGTGGCACTGCTGGGGCTACACAGATCATCAGGGCACACTGATCATCAGTGTACATGTCCCCTCCGAGGAATGCCGATTACCGGCTCTCCTCTCCTCACGAGCTGTCCCTGTGTACATGTGATCAGCAGTGATTGGACACAGCTGATCACATGACCGAGCCGACATCTTCAGCTCTTTCCGTTGATCGGTGATCTGCTGTGTCCAAGGGACACAGCGCACCGCTGATCGCTCCCGGAGCCACGCATGCGCGGTTAGAATGGGAGGACGTCATATGACATCCTCCCAGAACAAGAGAACCGCCTTGCGCCAGTCATTGTACTATATGGTGGGCGGGAGGCGGTTAAAAAACAATTTTTTCTACTTAACTTGATGATTTTTTTGAGGGGACAGGTTCTCTTTAATGAGACATCCAGGGTCTAAAAGACCCCACGTCTCCCCTGTGCTCCCCTGAATGTAATGCAGTCCACATCGCACTGCATTACATTCTTTCCCGGCCCCAATGGGCGGGAACCTGTAAATGGAGACCTGGAAGTGACACCAAACGTCACTTCCGGGTCAGGACAAGAAGGGGTGTGGAGCGGACGTGTTTGCTCTCCTCCCTCCCCTCTGGATGCTGGTGTACACTGAGCCAGTCATGGGCCCGCAGATGGGCAAGCAGAGCCCTGGACACTTGGCGAGTGGGGAGGGCAGAGCACTGCTGCCCGAATGCTTCCTCCTGACAGGTGAGCCCTGCTGCTTGCCCGCAGCAGGGCTACAGGTTGAAAAAAGCTACCTGCCTAACGCCCAGAACTACATGTCCCGGGCATCGGGCAATACAAATTCAACATCCCTGCTGGCCGCTGACTGGCACCGACAGAAACAGGTAGAAAATGTGGGTGCCAGTGAGGAACCTCGGACCACTGAAAGAGAGGTGAGTAATACGGATTATAGTTCTGCTTTCAGATTCTATTATGAAAGGTGGCATAAGGCACCTTTCACACAAAGGGTTCAGTCAGGTACATCTGTCAGTTTTTCAGGTGGACCTGATTGGACAGTCCATTCTCCTCTATGGATCAGCAGGTGTAAACAGACTTGTGTTCATTTACACCAGCTTCCCTCTGGGTCCAATCTGGTACACAAAAAAAAAAAACAGAAGGGGATCTTCTGTCTAGGCAGATCAGATTGGAGGGAAGTCAGATGTAAACGGATAGCGTAGTCCGTTTACTGCCAGCTACCTATAGAGCAGAGTGGGCTTTGTCCATGTCCTCTCTGCATAAACCATGCAGATTCGGACCTGTCATCCACCCGCTCTGCTCTGATCAGTGGACAGATCCCCTGCTGATTAAAACGGAGTCTACCCTGTGTTAAAGGGGCCTAAGAGAGTTGATCATTGACTTTCTGAAAAATCCCTGCTCTGACCCCAAGAACCTTGTTATAAAATAATGAACTCATCACAAAGTTGAATGGCAGGAAGACATAAAGGACACAAATTAAAGCTAAATTCCAGGATAAACAAGTATGGAAAAATATTCACCATCTGTATTCTTCCTTGGATCTTGGTCTGCTTTTTGTATTTCTTCCAGATGTGTACAGTAATCCAGTGTGAAACTTTACTTCTGTGCAGGAGCTTTCCATTATAAAGACCGGTCACTGCTGCTCTCTCTCCTTGTGCAGGGTGACTTGGTCTTGTCTCTACCACTCTCTCCTGTAGTTTTCTGCAGGAATATTCCAGTAGGTGGTGTCTGCTGGGCCCCTCCCACAGCTCTGCTTAATGCACAGGATATGTACAGCACAGTGATGATGTCACACTACATTTACAAGGTAATATCTGGGTTTACAAAGTCATTTGGTGCACACAAAGTTGTATTTGTAATCCTTTGGAGATATTGCGGAATAATTGTATATTTAAATGACAGTGTTTGTGCCTGGAGTTGATCTTTATAGTGACACTAAACTCTGCTTTAAAAAAAGAAAATTCTATTCAAGTATGTATTCTAAACTCAGAAAAGTTTCTTTTATTGCTCTCAGCCTCCTGTTTTTTTGCTCCTGTGATCTGGCTTCCTGTTAGATAGTGGCTATGTTCATTCTCCATGGCCCCACTGTTATACAGGAATGCAGCCACCCTCTCTTGATCGTACCTGAAATTGACTATGGGATTTGTACTGTGCATAGAGTAGTGCACATGACCCCAACGAACGTGTACTGCTTGTTCCAAACAAATGGAAGTGAGGACAGGGAGAAAAAAAAAAAATAAACAATTTCATGAAAAATAGATTACAGGGCCAATAAAGCAGAACTACACTGAATCTTACCTAAACCACTATTCAATTCATTTTTAATATTCAAAGCAAACTCGTCTATCCATTCAAGTCTCCATGCTTTATTTTACTGAGAAATCACTTTGAAAAACACCCCCTAGCATTTCTAGCTGTGGCAATCTTGAGAAAGTAGCTTTAATTTCATGGAATCTATCTGCCCTCAGCTCAGACATGCAGGCAGGAGGGTGTGCTTAGAAGAGAAAACCCCTCCTCCCCTCCTGAAGACTCCTGGGATGTATGACATCATTTGCCTAGGCCTGGAAACCAAGAAGTAACTGAAGAAATGTAAATAAGTTTTAAACAATTTTAATTGTTGGGTGAGCGGAAACCAGTGGAGGAACTGGCAGAGAGGGGTGGCAGACACTGAGTGCTTGACAAGGCAGATGAGTGTGGCAGCAGCATTCTTGATGGACCAAGGAGAGATAGCCTATGTAGAGGTAGGCTGAGGAGGGAGTTGTAATTGTCAAGTCAAGAGATAACCATGATACGAATTTGATTCTTTGTGGTATAGTTGGTTAAGCAGAGAAGTATTTTAGAGATGTTACAGAGGTTGAGGCAGCAAGATCTGGACATTGATTGGATGTGGGGTTAAAGGAAGGTTCGGAGTCTTTCACCCAACACTCTGGCATGACGGGAAGGACTGATAGTTGTGCCACTGATCTCGATGGAGGGGGCACCATAGGAAGGAAATATTATGAGTTTGGTTTTGGAAATATTGAGTTTGAGGAATGGTGTGACATCCATACTGATATGCCTGTTAGTAATTAGTGATGCACAAGGAGACTGATGGTGTGAGTGAAGGGGTAGATATCCTTTAAGCCTCTGTTCACACCAATGAAATTTGCTATGTGTCTGTCGTTGTTCTACTATGACCAACTACAACTACTAACAATAGAAATGACAGTATTCTCTATGGTGTCCATTCACATTAATGCAATATGGTGCAGTGTGATTTTTTGATGCACGCGATTCTTTTGGTGCTATGCAGTATATATTTGGCCCCACAGATTGCAATGGGAGCACATGAAAATGTTAAGATATCTTGCGAGCCAAATCAGAAAACCACCCTACCGCACAAGGCTGGACAAAATATGTCCTTAATAAAATAGGATCGCAGACACCTAACACATAACTACCACTGTGTATAATTTATATCATCCTATTGTGTTGCGCTCCTTAAAAATTACATATGATCACTTATCCATGCCCAATACATATCACCATATATAGACAAGTGAAAAAAATAAACATACATTAAATCCTTTAACCAAAATTCATGTATAATAATCACTTAATTTACTTAAAAAACAAAATAATTCATACTATTAATATATATCCGTGATTATAAAATTGCTAAATCAATAATACATCATTTTTAGTGAAAAAAATATAAATCTCAAATAAAATTATTTTAAATAAATATACATATATACTTAATTAATATTGTGTGAAAACAGTGTCCCATATAACATAAAAATAGTGACTTAGTGCTTTAATTAATCTTCAATCCGTGATTGCATGTGAATCCGTGACTGTTTGTGAATCCTCCCATTAGTGCAGATGTAAGCTCACCTCCTTATCTGCCTATAATTAGGCTATATGCGCTTTTGGTTCACCTCCTATGGAACCTGCTTGATTAAGACTCTTTCCTTTTTAGATAGTGGATATCCTTTATCACTGATTTTCCCCTCTGGGATTGATCCCTCCTCACGAGGGCACAAGTCCTCTATACTCTCCTCTCCATACGTCTCTCCACATATAGGGAAAAAATTCTAAACATAGTGTTTTATCCTTTTTAAAATATAGCTTTATTATCTCCAAGTAATACACTCACATGTGTTGTATTCAATATAAGGCATATCAAATGTAAACCGAATCCTTCGCTGACTGTTTGAAGCATGTACCCGCCGTCTGGCAAACAATCTGACTCCCTCTGAGTGACGTTGCAGTCCCACCCCTACGCGTTACGCCACTGGTCACGTGGCTTCATCAGGGGGTTTTGATAGGTTCGTCACTCTCCCATTGCCGGCATATATAGCTCGGCTTCGCCATTTTGTTGACTATCTACAGGAGGCAGCCATGTTTCTGGGGGCAATTCCATTATATTAACACTCTCTCCCTTTGATACATTTGTTGCTTATACTGCATTACTCCTCCCGGAGGGATACACTGTAACATAATTCCGCGGTCAGCGTGGATTCAAACAATCTCCCTATATACACATCAGCCAATTTTAATACTTAAAAACATAAGATTATACTAACCATCACATATACAGAATGTACAAATCTATATATATATAAATGAATACATCTGTATTTTTAAAATTGCCAATGAAAAGCATATACATATACGTGTTTTTTGCATGCTTTTGGTGCAGTTTTGTGGTTAACATCAAGTCTCTCCCTTCTAGCAGCAATGATGTCACAGTATATATTGTTAGTCACTGGCCAATACAAAAAGCATCAAAATGAGCATAATCACTCTACAAAAAACATACTGAAAAGGAGCATGAATATGCCAAAAAAACCAAAAAAAAAAAAAACACGGAGTTGGGCTTAGAAGAAAATTACCCACAGCTATTCTAGTTTTTCTTTAAAATAAACCCCCAAGACTGCTGTCTGTACACGAGATGGTAAACTGCCATAAACAATAATTTACCATGAAGGTCTACTTGTAATAAAACTGCTAGTAGTAGCTCGGCTGAGGGAGTGACGAATGAAAGAGGGTGAAGGGTGACATTCAAGCCTTTGTGTGTGCCCTTTCTGGTCAATAAACAAGGCTGCAACCTCTCAGGGGTAAAATAAGCAGTCATTCATTCTTCTGCTTTATAGGACGGTGCTGTAATAACTGACAGCCATCGACCAATCTGCAGCTGAGGTCTCTGAGCTGTCATCACCGACTCAGTGGGCTTCACCTGCCCTGAGCACTGACCTCTAAGATAAGATCAACAAGGTTAGGCCTACAAGGGCACACATGTGCTGCCTGCGTTCACACACCAAGAGATTAAAGGGCCAGCCTGTGGATACCCAACAGTTCAGAGTATGTTTGAAGCCAAATTAGGAGAACATCTCATTTAGATTTGCTACATGCTCACAAAACACATAAACAATGAAAACATGCTGCCTACCTTTTCACTAGCTTTTATTTGCTAAAAAAAAAAAGATCTTATTTAGCTCTAAAGGGGAAACTCGCCCTACCTAGCAAAAACTAAAATGTCAGCCCCATAAGGCTTCATATGCATACAGTTGTTCAGGGTCTGTACAGTGTGCAGAGACTGTGTAATGACATTCCCGGGAACCACTGTGAAAAGCATCTGCATGTGCACCGACGTATGCTCCAAACACGTTCAGCCTTCCATTAAGATGCAGTAGACAAGGCTGCTGTACTCGGCAGCAGTGGGTCCAGGGAATCCCATTACCCAAGCGCTGCAGAATGTACAGTCCCTGTACGACCACTGTGCACTGACAAATGCCCCAAATGCAGATGGTGTACATTCAGAACATGCGTCAGTGCACATATGGGTGCAAACCCTGGCACACGACCACTTCTTTGAATGCATCTCATTGGGTGGCTGTATGCAGGGACACGTGACGTCTCACGCATCGACGTCTACCGGAAGTGCGATCGCGGCCATTTTGGAAGTGGGAACATGAGGTTGTTCCCTTGCTGCATTATCACATTGTCTCTGCTATGAGGAGCTGTTTTTTCCGTTTTGAAATGTAAGTTACTGAATAAATTGATGTTGTACTTTATCTACCATATCTAACTGCGGATTCATTTATGAGGGAAATGGAAGAGAGTTCGTAAGACTGAGTTGGAGTTGGATCCTGAAGAAAGATGTTATCCTAATCTATGATATGTCCTTCTGATATATTTATAGGGTAATTACCCATCACTACACGAGTTGGAGTGTTATATTGTGATTTGTGGGGTTTAAGGTGATCACTATTCAGTATATAGTGTGGTTATTCACACAGGAGTGATTCACGGATTTGTTGCAGTTGACACAATTGGAGTGTTTTCATGTTTGAGAGTTTGGATATATATATGCGTTTTTTTTTTTTTTTGTTTTTTTCTCACTAATTATGTGTTTTGCATGATGCACATATTAATTTATTTTATAAAGGGTATGACACTATTTTGAGTTTGTTTTTTTGAGGTTTATGGTCATTGGAAACTTCATGAACTAAGAAAGATATCTACTTTGAAAGAAGAAAAGATTTTTTGTGTATGGTGTTTAAGACATTGGGGACATTTTTGCATCTTTATTGGACATTTATATGTTCTTTGGATTTTGTATAAAGAAAAGTTTTTATATATATTGTATGCAGCATCAGCAGGTCCTGGGAATGTCATTGCGCAGGCTCTGCACACTGTATAGCTCCTGTACAGCCATGTACATGAAACCTGTCCCTGTATGAAAATAGAAAAACAATATAAAACAAAACAGAATTACTAGTCCATGGAGTCCAACATTACCTTTCAGTCAAAGTTCTTCCAGCACTGCTCTGCTTCCACGATGCCTTTTTGAAACAAGATCCTGCGCATGCGCAGACACATGGCGGTTGACAGCCAGGTCTCATATGCCTGGTACCGAACTGTGGAGTGTCTGTGCATGTGCTATATCTCACACTGAAACCTTGAATCACTGCCTCCTAGGATGAGTCTGGAGGAATCTGAGACCAAAGTGCCACATTAACATTGATTTGCCCAGAAACAGATTTATTCCAAGACAAGATAAGGAAAACTTCCAGAGGTTTTACTTTTGGGTATTTTTAACGACTTTCTTCATCTTACCCATGCTCACTCTATGTTCTGGACGATTCTCTCTAGGGCTCGGAAGACCATCCTTCTCAATTATTAATCCTCTAACAAGGAATACGCCAGAAGAATCCTTACCTAACAAAGTACAAAATCATCTGAGATCTTCATAAAATATAACAGCTGTGGCTGGACTTGGTTATACAACGATGATCTCCCTCATCTATGTTCCTGTTCATGTTTATCTGCCTGTTTATACTCCTGTATACAGGTCTACATAGTCACTTTGTTGGGCCTGACACATGTAGCGGTTTTTGCATGTAGTTCTTGTATGTTATAATTATGCAAAATGAAAATAAATACCTTAAAAAAAAACGATGGGGTATAAACCCTCATAAAGCAAATACTTTTTGAGGGCTAAAAATTCACAATTCAACAGAGCTTGAATGCTGACAATGAATTCACAGAGATACTGGATAATGGTTACAATGTAACAAGGATCTTGAAGCAACATGTATAAATACATCAATGGTTCATATAGTGAACTCGATGTAGAGCTATTCACCCTGAGGTCATCCCAGAGGACAAGGGGGCACTCTACATCTGGAGGAAAACAGATTTCATCTCCAAACACGGAAAGGTTTCTTCACAGTGAGAGCTGTGAAAATGTGGAATAGACTCCCTCAAGAGATGGTTCTGGCCAGCTCAGTGGATTGCTTTTAAAAAAAGGCCTAGATTATTTCTTAGATACATAGAATATAACTGGATACTAACATTTATAGGTAAAGTTGATCCAGGGAATATAAAATTGCCTCCCGGGGGATCAGGAAGGAATTTTTTCCCTGCAGGAGCAAATTGGATCATGCTTTGCTGGGTTTTTTGCCTTCCTCTGGATCATCTGTGGGTATAGGATTATACATTTTTTTTTTTTATGGTTGAACTGGACAGACTTTTGTCTTTTTTCAGCCAGACTAACTATGTAACGAAGAGCTAATATATACTGGACCAAATGGAAAATATGCAATTTTATGAATAAATGGTTAAAATAAGAAGCTGGTTTAAGCAGTTTCAGTCCTATTCTTCCAAATTTCTTTACTGAGTGTCCTGGGATATGTGACACAGACATCCCAAGTTGAAGTGGATGCCCAGCCTGTACCATCCTTGCTTAGGGCTCATTCACAAGAGCAGTGCCATTTGAAGAGCAATCTGTATTGGAATGCTCTTCAGAGAGAATTTGACAGGTGGTGAGGAGGTGTTATGATATAACCCTGTACATGCCGCCATACTGCATTGCACGCATTTGCAACGCAGCCCCATCGACATGCATTAGTCACGTTCAGCAGTGGTAACACCCACCCCTGTCAGAATACAAAGACATAGAGGGAAAGATTGCTGCATCAACAACACTTGTGCTAATGCTGGGATCTGAGTTTTTTTGGGGGGTTTTCGTTCAAATCACCGGTTGAAAAAGAAAAAAACTCAACCTTTATACCCTGCTTAACACTACGCTCTCCCCAGATTGGCAATGCTGCTGTGCAAAGGTACAGCATCCATCCACCCACCTGAATACAGAAGTGTTGTTACTGGGCAGATCATCAGTTTAAAATAGGAAAGAAGGCATCCTGCTTTCCGGGTATTTGTCCTTGAGCGCACAGGGCCCTAAACTCTGATACCACACGGTACAGTATTCAGCTGCAGCATATTTTAGCCTGTCATAGACTTTAACAGACTGCAGACAGACAGCATACCGACTCAGAGCTTCCCAGGCATACACTAATGCTGAGATTGCACATACAAAAGCTAGACGTAATGTGTGCAAAAGGTCTCACTTTCTAATTTACAAACCTAAAAAAAAAAGTCTCCTACTAGTTCTGCAATAGAAGGTATTAGAACATAGTTTCAGCATGGGGCTTTGTGCGGAGGATCATTTATTCAAAGTGGAAGTTTAGTCAGAAAATTAAGTCATGGTAGATCATTTCAGGCTGGCCCCTTTTTGCAGGTATAGCTATGTAAAACATTAAAAATTAAGTGCCTATCCTGCTTAAAATCCAGTAATACACGATCCCACCCTGCTCTGCACATGCTCAGTTGCCCTCTATTTTTCAGCACTGTGCTGAAAATGTAGAGGCCAGTCTACTGACAGCCTAAAGAATTACTGCTGCTCAGGGTCTCTGGGCTTCAGCAAAATAGCAGATTCTAGCAAGAAGAAACAGAACAACGCTGAATGGAATTTAGCGCACACTAATTTTGGTGACATACAGTTGCAAGAAAAAGTATGTGAACCCCTTGGGATTACGTGGAGTTTTGCATGAATTGGGCATAAAATGTGCTCTGAACCTCATCTTAGTCACAACAATAGAACAACACAGTCTGCTGAACATAATACAACACAAATATTAGATGCTGCCATGGTTTAATTGCACATAACATGTAAACATTCACAGTGCAGGGAGGAAAAAGTATGTGAACCTTTGGACTTAATAACTGGTTGACCCTCCTTTGGCAGCAATGACCTCAACCAAACGTTTCCTGTAGTTGCAGATCAGACCTGCACAACGATCTGGAGTCATTTTGGACCACTCCTCTTCACAAAACTGTTTCAGTGTAGCAATATTCTTGGGATGTCTGGTGTGAATCGCTCTCTTAAGGTCATGCCACAGCATTTCAATCGGGTTGAGGTCAGGACTCTGACTGGGCCACTCCAGAAGGCGTATTCTGTGCTGTTGCAGCCATTGTTTTGTTGAATTACTTGTATGCTTTGGGTCATTGTCCTGTTGCATCACCCATCCTCTGCGGAGCTTCAGTTGGGGGACAGATGGTCGTACGTTTTCCTGCAAAATGTCTTGATAAACTCTGGAATTAATTTTCCCATCAATGACAACAATCCGTCCAGGCCCTGAGGCAGCAAAGCAGCCCCAAACCATGATGCTCCCTCCGCCATGTTTTACAGCGGGGATGAGGTTTTGATGTTGGTGTGCTGTGCCTTTTTTTCTCCACACATAGTGTTGTGTGTTCTTCCCAAACAACTCAATCTTGGTTTCATCTGTCCACAGTATATTTTGCCAGTAGTGCTGTGGAACATCCAGGTGCTCTTTTGCAAACTTCAAACGTGCTGCAATATTCTTTTTGGACAGCAATGGCTTCCTCCGTGGTGTCCTCCCATGTACTCCATTCTTGTTTAATGTTTTCCTTATTGTAGATGTGTCAACACAAATGTTAGCATGTGCCAGAGATTTCTGTAGGTCTTTAGCTGACACTCTGGGATTCTTCTTTACTTCATGCAGCATTCTGCGCTGTGCTCTTGCAGTCATTTTTACAGGACGACCACGCCTAGGGAGAGTAGCAACAGTGCTAAACTTTCTCCATTTGTAGACAGTCTGTCTTACCGTGGACACATTAACATCAAGGCTTTTGAAGATACTTTTGTAACCCTTTCCAGCTTCATGCAAGTCAACAATTCTTGATCGTAGGTCTTCTGAGAGCTCTTTTCTGCGAGGTATGGTTCACATCAGACAGTGCTTCTTGAAACCAGTAAACCCAAAACAGGTGTGTGTTTTTTAAGGGCAGGACAGCTGTCAGCAACACATCCAATAATATCACACTGATTGAAGTCAAGGTTGGCTCACTCCTGGCTCCAATTAGCTCTGGGAGAAGTCATTAAGCTAGGGCCTCACATACTTTTTCCTCCCTGCACTGTGAATGTTTACATGTTAATGTGCAATTAAACCATGGCAACATCTAATGTTTGTGCAGTATTATGTTCAGCAGACTGTGTTCTTCTATTGTTGTGACTTAGATGACGTTCAGAGCACATTTTATGCCCAATTTATTCAAAACTCCACATAATCCCAAGGGGTTCACATACTTTTTCTTGCAACTGTAATTATTAATGTGGAATGTATGTTCCTTGCTAAAAAGATTATTTCTTATTATGTTGTTATGAGAAAAGTTTGCTTTAGGGTGGTGGACGTGGAGGGGTCATGCAATGTGTGACAGTCAGTTGTGAATGATATAGCTCTTACAGTGGGCATTCTCTGGCTGTCCTTTTGCTCAGGTCTACTTGGTCTTCCATTGCACAGAGCTGTGTGTCTTTGAGGCAGCCACCAAATTACTGGAGCTGCAAACTGAGTAGATCTTCCTGTTCCTATAGCACACCCCCTGTTGACATCAAAAATATAATTCAGAACAGAACAGCGTGCACTGGATAGAGCAGATAAGTATTCTTTTATTTAAAAAATTGTATAACAATCTGCTTAGAAACTTGGCTTGGACCGGAGCATGAAACCACCTTCAGCGAAAAACGAGGTCATAGTAACCGCTGCTACATCGACTGTGGTTTTTGGCATCCAGCATCAGGAGAGGAAAAGAGCACAAGATGAGAGATATCCAGAAGGAACTCTGATTAACCCCTAAGGTGAAGTACTACAAATCATTCACAGAAATGACATGAAGCAAGGGCCCAGGTTTCATCAGAGTGCAGGGATGAGGTGCATAACAAATTTAAATAGAGGAATGACAATGGATGATGGCACCAATAATAATGCTCCAAGCATCAAGGAACTGGAGCAAGGCACAGGCTGACAATGAGGCTGATATCCTACATTCTAAGCTCCAAGGATCAGGGCCCTCCTATCCCTCTTTTATTGAACTGTATTGTCTCCCGTTATATTGTAAAGCGCTGAGCAAACTGTTAGAGCTAAATAAATCCTGTATAATAATAATAAACAGACTGGAGCTGTCAGCCACTAAAACCACATGAGAACAGCCGAATGTAAACAAATAGCTGTCAAAAGAGCTAGCGGCTCTGATCCAGCAGGCGGCTGCTGGGGATCTCAGTGGAGAGAGAAGAGAAATAGGCTGACATTAAAAAAGCTCTGCTGGTGCTGTCTAAATATTAGCACCATTTGCAACATGGTTTAATACCCTGAACTAAACAATTGTATGTAAAAGCATCTTTTATCTGATTTTTTGATAAAAAGTTTTTTTTTTTTTAATTTACACCAGTGGTCTCCAAACTCCGGCCCTTAGCTTGCTTTTATTTAGTCCTTGGGGAACTATTCCTCCCACTGACACCAATGATGGGGCACTATTCCTCCCACTGATACCAATGATGGGGCACTATTCCTCCCACTGATACCAATGATGGGGCACTATTCTTCCCACTGACACCAATGAAGGAACACTATTCCTCCCACTGACACCAATGATGGGGCAATATTCCTTTCACTAATACCAATTATGGGACACTATTCCTCCCACTGACACCAAAGATGGGGCACAATTTCTCCCACTAATACCAATGATGGGGCACTATTCCTCTTAATGACACCAATGATGAGGCATTAGTCCTCCTACTAACACCAATGATGGGGCACAATTTCTCCCACTAATACCAATGATGGGGCACTATTCCTCTTAATGACACCAATGATGAGGCATTAGTCCTCCTACTAACACCAACGATGGGGCAGTACTCCACCTACTTACCACAGCGCTTTATAATATCTTTATTCCCAGTGACCATCAAGCCTGAGGCATTGTTTATTCCCACTAACAATGGGGAATTTTCTACTCCCACTGGGCCCCCATAAAGTCTGAAGGACAAACCAGTCCTGTGTTATGAACAGTTGAAGACCCCTGGTCTAAAACATCTAGTTTTTTTGCATTATGTATTCAGTTATCTGGCCTTGGGATACATGCAGAGCTTGCAACGATTCACAGTTGTATGCTTGTTTACCAGTGATATACAATACATCTGAAGATTCACTTGACAAAACTTTGCACACTCTTCATTTCTACAGTCTGTCACTGCCCTGCCTCCTGCCTGTTCCTTGAGAATTAGTGTACAACACTACACTGAGGACACCCACCCTTAGCTGTAAGCTGCCTCTAAGACTACATAAGCACCGCTTTCTCCCACTCATCAACCTAAAGAAGGGACTCCCATTGCAATCCTAATACTATACATTTCAGATGAAGTAGAAACTCAAAAATAAAGACAGCTGATGTAAGTACACCGACATAATTTAAAAATGGGTTCATTTCTTTAATAAGTGTTTTTAACCACTTTCCCTCCAAAGGATTTACCCCCCTTCCTGATCCTGCCACTTTTTGTAATACGGCGGTGCGTTACTTTGACAGATAATTGCACGGTCATGCAACGCTGCACCCAAATTAAATGTATACTTTTTTCACACAAATAGAGCTTTCTTTCGGTGGTACAGTTGCAAGAAAAAGTATGTGAACCCCTTGGGATTACGTGGAGTTTTGCATGAATTGGGCATAAAATGTGCTCTGAACATCATCTAAATCACAACAATAGAAGAACACAGTCTGCTGAACATAATACTACACAAACATTAGATGTTGCCATGGTTTAATTGCACATAACATGTAAACATTCACAGTGCAGGGAGGAAAAAGTATGTGAGGCCCTAGCTTAATGACTTCTCCCAGAACTAATTGGAGCCAGGAGTGTGCCAACCTTGACTCCAATCAGTGTGATGATATTGGATGTGTTGCTGACAGCTGTCCTGCCCTTAAAAAACACACACCTGTTTTGGGTTTACTGGTTTCAAGAAGCACTGTCTGATGTGAACCATGCCTCGCAGAAAAAAGCTCTCAGATGACCTACAATCAAGAATTGTTGACTTGCATGAAGCTGGAAAGGGTTACAAAAGTATCTCCAAAAGCCTTGATGTTCATGTGTCCACAGTAAGACAGACTGTCTACAAATGGAGGAAGTTTAGCACTGTTGCTACTCTCCCTAGGCGTGGTCATCCTGTAAAAATGACTGCAAGAGCACAGCGCAGAATGCTGCATGAGGTAAAGAAGAATCCCAGAGTGTCAGCTAAAGACCTACAGAAATCTCTGGCACATGCTAACATTTTTGTTGACACATCTACAATAAAGAAAACATTAAACAAGAATGGAGTACATGGGAGGACACCACGGAGGAAGCCATTGCTGTCCAAAAAGAATATTGCAGTACGTTTGAAGTTTGCAAAAGAGCACCTGGATGTTCCACAGCACTACTGGCAAAATATACTGTGGACAGATGAAACCAAGATTGAGTTGTTTGGGAAGAACACACAACACTATGTGTGGAGAAAAAAAGGCAAAGCACACCAACATCAAAACCTCATCCCCACTGTAAAACATGGCGGAGGGAGCATCATGGTTTGGGGCTGCTTTGCTGCCTCAGGGCCTGGACGGATTGTTGTCATTGATGGGAAAATGAATTCCAGAGTTTATCAAGACATTTTGCAGGAAAACGTACGACCATCTGTCCGCCAACTGAAGCTCCGCAGAGGATGGGTGATGCAACAGGACAATGACCCAAAGCATACAAGTAATTCAACAAAACAATGACTGCAACAGCACAGAATACGCCTTCTGGAGTGGCCCAGTCAGAGTCCTGACCTCAACCCGATTGAAATGCTGTGGCATGACCTTAAGAGAGTGATTCACACCAGACATCCCAAGAATATTGCTACACTGAAACAGTTTTGTGAAGAGGAGTGGTCCAAAATGACTCCAGATCGTTGTGCAGGTCTGATCTGCAACTACAGGAAACGTTTGGTTGAGGTTATTGCTGCCAAAAGGAGGGTCAACCAGTTATTAAGTCCAAAGGTTCACATACTTTTTCCTCCCTGCACTGTGAATGTTTACATGTTATGTGCAATTAAACCATGGCAACATCTAATGTTTGTATAGTATTATGTTCAGCAGACTGTGTTCTTCTATTGTTGTGACTTAGATGACGTTCAGAGCACATTTTATGCCCAATTCATGCAAAACTCCACGTAATCCCAAGGGGTTCACATACTTTTTCTTGCAACTGTATGTGATTGCCTCTGCGTTTTTTCTTTTTTGCGCTATAAACAAAAAAAGACAAAAGAATTTGGGGAAAATGGAGGGACTGTATAGAAAAATGGTTGCAGTTCCTAAAATTTGTACTTGATCTTTATGTTCAACCTCTTGAATTAAAGCTGAAAGTCTGCACTTCAAATTAATTTGGATTGTTTCATTTTAATTTATTCTGGTGGCATAGAGAGCCAAAAGTATGAAAAATGTGCCTGTGTCCAAATATATATGGACCTAGCTGCATAGTCAACCCAGGTCCGGTTACTAGGGTTGCACCGATACCAGTTAATCAGCGAGTACGAGTAGCGATACTTGCACTCAAGTACTCGCCAATACCGATACTTGCACTCAAGTACTCGCCAATACCGATTACAGATACCTTTGTGATGCAATTTGAGCTATATAAAATTAATGGTTCAAATCACACTGCACCTGCAGGGAAACTGCATGTGATTTGGATAGGAATCGTACCGCACTCCTGTTCAAATCACATGTGATTCTTTTCATTTGGGATTCAAAATGCAATTAATTTTGTATGAGGTCAAATTGCAGAGCAAAAGGTATGGGTTGCAGGTATCAGAGCATTTGCACGAGTACAAATGCTTAGTGTCGGCATCGGTGTCCGTGCAACCCTACCGGGTACCTTTCTGCTGTGTGATAAGGGTCCTAGAGTGACCTTCAGACACTGGCAAAAAAAAAAAAAAAATACCTTCCTGTATGTGAGAGGTTATGTAGGAGGGGACTTCTTGTCTTTTTTGCCAGTGTCCAATCACCTGTAGGTGGCACATAACCCTATCGAGAAGGATTAATAAAGTTGCTCTATGTCCCATGATGTACAAAAAAAAAAAAGAAAAGAAAAGTGTTTTAAGGGAAAGCAAAATCAACCTTCAGTATATGTGACCTGATACCAGATGAGAGCTGTCGACATTTTTAACATTAAAAGGTGTTTATGTGTACTATTCAGTGTGTTCTGCTTGCTCTGTCTTTTACTTTTAGTTACATTGTATTGTCTTTAGATGTAGAATCTAACTGAATGGCACTTAGGGGCATATTTAAAAAGCAGCGAATGTGACTTTCACTGGTGGTTACTCAATCACTATAATTTAAAACACACACACCAGGAAAATGTTTGGTAAATGTCAGATTCACTGCTTTATTAATATACCTCTTAGTTTACGAACACTGTGTATAAATAAAATACTTTTCAGCAGTTTTCCTTACTATGATGTATATCAAGTTGCTGATCTCCTGAGGCCTCTATGCAGGCACTTCATGTCCACATGTGCTCCAGTGACGGCTGCATGGCATTTCTTAGGGCTTGTTTCTTTATGGTTACAATAGTGCAGCATGTGTGTCAGTAAAGCCACATAGCTTTTATCTGTCTGACAGGATGACAACACAAGAGAACAATTGGGACACAGGTACAGTAATGTCCAGGGGCGGACTGACAACTCATGGGGCCCCCGAGCAATAGGGGATCATGGGGCCCCTGTGTCCTTGCCCAAACTCAAAAAAGCCTATGAAAAAGGTACCAGGGGCATCTCATGGGGCCCCCTACTGACCCCGGGCCCTCGGGCAGTGCCAGAGTTTCCAAATGGTCAGTCCGCCCCTGGTAATGTCACTATAAACCAAGAAGTGCCTGAAAAAGGACCTTCATGGCAGGATCAAAAGGATTATTCTTATTAAAGCTGCATATTTTAAAATATATATATTGAACAATATATTTAAAATTACATTAACTTTAAACGTACATGAGATTTTAGTAGTTTGACTATGTTTCACGTTACATCCATATCTAAGGTATAACATGAACCCTGACAATCACTCTGCCTCGGTTTTGAACAACCATTGCAATAAAATATCAGTCACATAGTGCATTGTTTTTAATGCGAGACATGATTCAGAGTTGTATTGTGTCAAAGGGCAGTAAAGCACAGCAGAACCTGCATATATATGTGTAGCAGGACACACGGCTTTCCCTGAGGTACCTATAAAATTATATGTCGCACATAATGATGGGGACTTTTTAAAACTTATAAGTGATAATAAAGGCTCAATTAAAAAAACAACATACATGTCATACTTACCTGCTCTGTGCAATGCTTTTGCACAGCGCAGCCCTGATCCAGCTCTTCTGGGGCTCCTGACCCCTCCCCTTCCTGCTGAGTGCCTGCAGTTTGCTCTGGGGGCACTTGTGTGTGCTCACTCCCGTGTCTATGGGACACACACAGAGCAGGCCCTGATTCCTGCTCCCTCCTTGGTGGCTGTGATTGACAGCAGCGGGAGCGAATGAGGAGGGAGACATCCAAGAGAGCTGCTTCTCTCATGCACGACACTGGATTGTGATCAGCTTCAAGTAAGTACTGATTGGGGGGGGGGGGGCTAAGGAGGAAGCTGCACACTGAAGATTTTTACCTTCATGCATTCTATAAAACCTTCATCATTCTGAACCACTTTAAGTGCTTGTCCAGACAAGCTTTGGTCTCTGAAGAGTGATTCACATTTGGATTGCTCTTCAGGAAGCATTTGACTTTAACCCCTTTGACTACCACATTAGCACTTGCAAGGTGCTTAGAGAACACTGCTACGCCAGCCGCAAGAGACAGGGAGTATAATTTCTGCCCAGGCGTGTGTACACCCCCAGTTGCTATCTCTGCAGCTAAAGGGGGTTGCAGGTGTGTGTGTGCATGCGCCTCAAAAGCGCATCTCAGACACAGGTTTTTATTGCCTCTCAACTACTGGTGTGAAAGAGCCCTTACATACAATGATCACATCATTACAGTACACTGATCTTTTTAACATGTATTATACACATTATATTTTCCTTAGATTTCTTTGAACCAATGATACTCCTAAATTCATTTTAAAAACTGCTGCATGATTTAAGATAGCCTCTCTCAACCTTTTTACCCAGGAGGAACCATTAAAATGATTTTCAGGTGTCCAGAAATCCCTGCTATGTTTAGTCCATCAGGGGCCAAAAGTAAAATGCTCCTTACATTGGTAACAAGTGGAAAAACTGCTGAAAAGATCATTGGTATCATGCTATTGGGTCTGTCAAGTGGCAATGGACCTGAAACTATGGAGACACCATCAGGTAGAACAGTTTAAAGAACACCTAGCAGCTTCTGGAGGAACCCTAGGATTTCAGAGAACCCTGGCTGAGAATGGCTGATTTATGAATTAGTATGCAGAGTGGTAGATACTAGTACTGCAGGCATTGAAATGTATTAAATGCAGAATCACTAAAGACCACCGGGTGGCACTACAGACCACACAATTGCAACTTTATCCGAAAACTTCCAAACCAACATAGGTGTCCGTTTATGAGACAGAGAATAGCTGTGATTCAGAGGATTGCAGCTATTCTCTGGTCATTCACAGTTTATGACACTCAGGAGATCAGCGGAGAACTGTTCAGCCCTTCACTGGAGATTTGTGTTCTCCCTCCAGATTCTCCGGCCCAGAGCTGGAGAATCGGAGGGACCGCAAACTAAGCAGAGATAATTTACCTCTGCTTAGTAAACTGATCTTTTACTGTAATCTCGCGAGATTATAGTAAAAACAGCCGTTTTCCACCGTTTGTAGACCGTTCTCCAGCGTTTGTAGACCGTTCTCCCTTCGTTCAAAGAACTGATCTACACTGCTCCAGAAACGGCATTCACAGGAGAACTGTGTTCTCCGAGAATTCCGGAGAACTGAGCAGCGATCATTTACCGCTGGTTCATAAACAGACACCATAATTCTGTAAAGTTTATGACCCACCAACACCCACAGACAGTGCCCGATTTATAAGGGGCACTACTGCAGGCCTCCTACCAGAAGGGGCTCCATCTAGAATACAGTCATTAAAAGGGCGTTTTTAATTAACCACTTGAGCACCTGAGGATTTACCCCCCTTAATGACCAGGCCTCTTTTTGCTACTCGGTGCTGCACTAATTCAACTGATAATTGCGCGGTCATGCAATGCTGCACCCAACCGAAATTTACGTCCTTTTTTTCACACAAATAGAGCTTTCTTTCGGTGTAATTTGATCACCTGTGCGCTTTTTATTTTTCATGCTATAAACAAAAAAGGCCAAAAATTTTGAAGAAAAACAGTATTTTTTACTTTCAGCAATAAAAAATATATATTAAACTCAAAGTTAGTTATAAATTTAGGCCAAAATGTATTCTGCTCCATGTTTTTGGTAAAAAAAAATCCCAATAAGTGTATATTGATTGCTTTGTGTGAAAGTTATAGCGTCTACAAACTATGGTATAAATACTGCAATTTACGCCATTTTTCTGCTATACAGCGCTGCGCTAGTTTAACGGACAATTGCACGGTCATGCAATACGGTACATAAATGAAATTTACATCCTTTTTTTCCCCACAAATTGAGCTTTCTTTCGGTGGTATTTGATCGCCTGTGCGGTTTTTATTTTTTGCGCTATAAAAAAAAGGCTGACAATTTTGAGGAAAATAAAAACAATATTTTGGATTTTTTGCTATAACACATGTCCAGTAAAAAAAAAATGCAAAAATCAAATTTAATCATAAATTTCTGCCAAAATGTATTCTGCTCCATGTCTTTGCTACAAAAAAACCCAATACGTGTAAATTAATTGGTTTACGTGAAAGTTATAGCGTTTACAAATGGCGGGAAAGATACTGGAATTTTAAATTTTTATTTATACTAATAATGGCGCCGATCAGCGACTTTTGGCGGCAATCAGCGACATATGGCAGCGACTTATGGCAGGACTGCGGAACAGCGTCGGACATTTTGACACTGGGGGGGGAACTGACTTGGGGTCAATGACATCCCCAGTGACACCAATACAGTGATCAGTGAAAAAAAACCACTGAAACTGTACTAATGTCACTGGGGAGGAAGGGGTTAACATTTTTAGAATTTGCAGTGTATGGGGAGTGTTTTACTAGGGGGTGGGGGTGTGTACTGGAAGGGGGAGGGAGGGGGGAGCTGATCGAGGGAGAGAAACTCTGCAGCTTCTCACAAGCTGTCAGAGAACTGACACAGAACAGGGCTGTGTGTAAACAATGCAGCCCTGCTCTGTGTTAGTGATCACCGGCAATCGCGGGAAAACGACCAGTAAAAACCGGCCGTGACCCGTCGGCTGACACCCGCTGCTGACACCCGCGGGACAGGTAGGGCGGGCGCGCGCCCCCTACCTGTTTAGAAGACAGCCGTTTTAAAACGTGCTTTTGCCTACGAGCGCCGCCCTGCCACCATTTATATGCGGTGGCTGGGCGGCAAGTGGTTAAAATGTATCTTGGGAATCAATGTTTTTCCTGCAACCAACTCTATCAGCTTGTTCACACCACCAAGCTGCACTGATTGCCACGGTGCCAATCTGCACGGTTTACCTTTTTTTGTTCCACAGAACTTTTTTGAAATATCATAAATCTCTTAGATTGTAAGCTCCAAGGATCAGGGCCCTCCTAACCCTCTTGTATTGAACTGTACTGTTGCTGTATTGTCTCCCGTTATATTGTAAAGCGCTGAGCAAACTGTTGGCGCTATATAAATCCTGTATGATAATAATAATAATTTTTCAATAGGGTTCCATTCACTGCAATGATGTTCGCAATGCAGCTCGCTATGCTGAAAAGAAACACTGCATGCCAACACAGCACATCATAGGGAAAAAAAAGGCATTCTGACATGTCTATATGTTGGGGCGGCATTGGAAATAGGGGCCAGTGCAGCCCCAAAGCACATAGTGTGAACAGTTACTAAAAGTTTATACTCTGGCATATTGTATCAATTTTAAAGTGGCTGTAAATCCTGACTGGCCTCAGGTGATACACAGAGATGAAACAAAGCCTCCTACATAAGTTGTACCTGTTTATCTGCAGTGTTCTCTTCTGTGTATCTGTTCAAAGTCCAGAATGTATAAAGCTTTCCTGAGATTTCACAAAAAAGGGGGTGGAGAACTGACATTACACACTGCAGATCTCAGTGTGGAGAGATCTTAGAGCCAATTGGAGGGAAGAGACACACCCACTTCACACAGCTCACAGGAACAGAGCTGAGGCTGTCAATCTGCTGGAGGTCCCTTTCCTGTAATGTTTTTTTTTTGTCTTAGTGTCAAGAAAACTTGTCAGTAGTGACTTATGTTTATAGCAGAGGAACAAATCAGCAGACAGAAATGACACTTAGTGCTCTTAATTGAGACAAGTACTCATTATAGAGGGATGTGCTTTGTTCACAGTTCATGTCTGAGGTTTACAACCATGTTAAAGCTATGATACACAGAATATAACTGGATACTAACATTTACAGGTAAAGTTGATCCAGGGAATATCCGATTGTCTCTCGGGGGATCAGAAAGGAATTTTTTTCCCTACAGGAACAAATTGGATCGTGCTTTGCTGGGGTTTTTTTTGCCTTCCTCTGGATCAACTGTGGGTGTGGGATTATAACTTTTTTTTTTTAATGGTTGAACTGGATGGACTTTTGTCTTTTTTCAGCCAGGCTAACTATGTAACTATGATACTTCATTAAAATATACTGGACTTGTTTATATTATGACCAGTGGAATGATTGTATTAGGAAATCACTTTTGTTTATGTTTGGATTGTAATTACAACATATGCTTGCAATAAAGATCTGATAATGTAAAAAATGTGCCATCGAATTAGAAAACAGTAAGTGAAATTTTAATTTTCCCAGTACTCAAATCATTGAGACCTCTCATGGAGCTTACACAGGGGTGAGAACCCTTCTCAAGCTCTGAGCGCATCTCAAGTTCTTTTTTGTACCCGTTATCCAGCTAACCTATTAGTCTCATAAGAGAAACATAAAAGCCGCTATTGCTAACTTTGACCAGGAACAACTATGCATATCGGTTTGCCTGACAAAGCTTGGTGAAGTGCCTGGTACTTCTGGATATGGGGGAGCCCCCTTTTCTCCCACAATGCAGCGCTGGGTGCCTCAGCAGGAAAATTCTGAGGTCCAGAGCTATCATATGGCTGCAGTAAGAAAGCCCTTAGGCCTGTGTAAGCTCCAACCAGGTATAACTGGCGTTTACACAGGGCTTTACCTTGTTCCAGTGGGACAGAAAGGGAAGCATAAGGATCAGAGTGGTCAGTAACCCCATGAAAAAACACAACCACATCTAATCCCCAATGACAAACCCTACTGCTCTAAAAAGGGATTAAACAAATCTTCCTGCACACGTTGTACATGTTTATCTGCCGATACCTCTTCTCTACAGTCTGTAAAGCGCACCTTTTACATAGCATTTCTTAGCTCCAAAGGCAGGGGGCAGGGATCTGATATTACACACAGAACAGAGCAGGGAGCCAATGTAATATGAAACCTGAGAGGAGGAAATTGACACACACACACACACACACACACACACACACACACACACACACACACACACACACACACACACACACACACACACACACACACACACACACACAATCTACAAAGTCTTATAGAGAAACATGCATAGTCGAGGCCATCGAATAGCTTCTGTGAAAGGGGGGTGGGGCAGTCCCCTTGGGATTCTTTGGTGTCTGCATAATTGTCAGAATTGATTCATGCACTTTAGAGGGATATACGTTCATTTTTCATTTCAGAAGTTTACAACCATTTTAAATAAATTTTGGTGCCTCACGCAAACCATGTATAAAGTCCCTGCACCCTTGGGGTAGTTTGCAACTGCGTGCACAACGTTATAATGACGATGTGTTGCACATTTTTAAAACGTGGCTGTCATCAATAAAATAAGCCAACTCCATAGTTCTCAGTCAGTGAGAAAAGGTGACAACGGAGGACATTTCATGCACAGGTAAATCTAGGCAGCACCATGAGGCAAGACCATCCTCTAGATTATGTTTTATATACAGTAAGTATGTGGACAGTGGATGTACGAGTTGGAATCAAAGCGGTTTGAGACTAGTTTTGTAACATGCCAACAGATGGCAGCACAGTCACAGGGGAGTTCCGACTCTCATAAATCAGTGTGCCAAAAGACATCGTCCTGTGTACAATTGGGAGCTGTGCAACTGGTGCTATTCTGACCACGTGCGTTACCACGTCTGCTATTTCATCATGGACAGCAAGTTAGAACAAAGATCAAACATGAAATTCTGCGTGAAACTTGTACACCCAAGTTTTGTCACCGGTAATCCTTGACGTTGTCTTTTGTCACAGGTCGGTGATCCCTGTGACAGTGTGTGCAGCCTTGTGCTGCCATCTGTTGGTGTGCTACAAAACTAGTCTCTAAACTTTTTGATACCACCTCAAAGATACATAGGTTGTAGCACTGCCCTTATCACTTTTGTTTTCTCATCCAACAAATTCTGCTTCTCTGAAAAGGTTTCCTATTTGATCATTCTTTAATGTTTTGAACACTATTATCTTCTTGTCACTTATTTGCCATGTATTTTAATTCCTTTAATTCCACAAATCTGAAGTGCCCCAGACCTTCTCAAGGTCTAAATCCACCCTGCCGGCAGGTGCCATAAACAGCTAAATTAACATTCCCTAGTTGTTTAAACTAGTTATTATCTGTGTGGAAATAGTAAAATCTAGACAGCTACCTGCCCCAGAACAAGTAATGAGAGGGTGTGGGTGTCATGGGACAAGAAGACACAGAGAGAAATAAAAAACCTGCAAAACTACACACAGGAGGGCGCAAATGCCAAAACATATATTAAAAAAAAACAAACAGTGTTTCAGGGCTTAAACCCCCTTCCTCAGAGCTTAACCCCTGAAACACGTCAGCCTTCCAAGAGTGTGTTGCCTGAATAGATGACGCTGCCTATGGCTGGAGTTCTTGTTTGGCACGCCTGTTGTTTATATGTGTTTGCGAGTATGCAATTGTTTTTGGACTTAAAGGATAAGGTTACCTTTTCGGGCAGAATTTCACTTTTCATAATAAATAGAAGCGTTTTCAATACCATTTCTGGCCCAGCCACCCCAATGTGATTTTCTCTCACTTATTTCATCCACAGGTGGTTTACCCTTTTGTCAGTTTATTCGAATGTTTGAATGGATTTTCAGGTTGCATCATCTCCTAGATGATATCTCAGCATTCACTTCATCTCCCAGAAGCCTTCACTTCCTTGTTGCGTTACAAAAGAGTGTGTAATAGGTTGTGTTCACCACTCTGGACCATACCTCCCTCATTACATTACTACCTTCCTCCCATTAGCTATGTAGTACAAGGGCCTGTCTGATTTGATACCAAATGAATAGATTGTTCAGGTGTGTCCTCCTGTTCCATAGTTCTGGTAAATCTAAAAGGAAATTGTACAGAGATTGTACAATTAGACTGCATAGTGTATGGCCATCTTTATACAAAGAGATAGGAGGGAGTGGATGGAGACACTCGGTTATCAGGCCCTGTTCACATCTCCACATAGTGAAGACTCACATTTCCGCATGCCTTTGTTTCGGGAGTTTTGAAGCGTTTTCACTCGTACATAGGGCAGCCCATTCACTTGAATGGGCTGCCATACAAGCAACAATCACCCCAGAAAAGCCACAGAATTATTTTTGGAGCGGAGTACAGTGCATTACCACAATGTTTGGTGTAATTGCACGTATTTTCTGTGTCGTTTGCCATGCATTTGGAAACACACAGATGTGAATGGAGCTTCATTGTTCTTGTGTAAAAGCATCAATTTCACTTTCAGGCCCCATTCACACAGAGAGAGGGAGCACATGTTTTTTGGCTCGTTTTTCCAGTGACACAGATAGGGCAGCCTATTGATTTTAATTTACACGTGGCAAAGTGGCTCATGGGACATTTAGGCTTGGTGCGTGTTGCATGTTTTTTACTGCCCCTTTTGCTGCATTTGTCACCTGTTTTTTCATGTGGCAAAATGTGTGCTTGTTTCTGTATTTGGTGTGCCGTTAACAATTAATGACACTGAAAGCACAACTAGGTAATTTTAGGTGTATAAATATGGCCATAAACTTTACAATCTGATTGTACAATTTCCTTTAGAGATAATAGGAGGACACACCATCAGTCCAATCACTCTATATCCAATCAAGCAGGTCCTTGCACTACAACAGGGATGTCCCGTGGGCTGCATGTGGCCCCAGGGAGTCTAGCATGCACCCTCAGACTGTATAGACACTGGGGTAGCCAGGTAAATGCACATGGGGAGAGATCCCGGGGATGATGTGAAAAAAAGGTTGATGGGTGAAGGGTGTGTGTTTCATGAGGTCAGTGCAGGATGTGTTTGCCAATGAGATCAGCTGGTAATTTGCTTCTAGGTTTTACTGGCTCTCCTGTCCTCTGTCTACATTCCAGGAATTGATAAAGCTTTCTATGAAATTTACCAAAAGGCTAAAGTAAGGCTTTGTTCTCCAGATCAAAGAGAGCTTGTGTATTTTTACAACTGAGGTACATTTATAGTATATTGGTGCTTAGGGGAGCTGAATATTAGAAAAAAAAAAAAAAAAGTGAACTTAGTCTTTAATAAATGTCTATGGTGGTAATGCACTGGGTCATTGCCCCTCCTGTGTGTGTTTTTGCAGTTTTTTCAAGATGAGCCGATCTGAGGAGGAGTTTTTCAAGGGAAGTACCTTCGTCTGAACGCTGGAGTTTTGGACTTCTTCTTCAGACATAAAAACCTTGAAAATGTTCTAACTGCTCTTTGCTCTGCTACACAAATGTGCTTTAGTATCTGTCTCTGACCCCATCAGGAAGATATTCCATCACTTCTGGTTATGATACACTGTCACTGTGACAGGAAGTACAGTGAAATCTATTCTTGGGGGACACTAACAGCAATATAAAGCTGACAGGTTCAAACCTTTTGCCCCTCTGTACAAAACAAAACAAAAAAAAGGTTTGGTGTGAAATTCTCCAGATAATAATGTCAAAGCCGATTTTCGGCCAAACAGATACACAGATTATTAATGTAGTGGATGCTGCCATTACTGAAAGTTTCTTTGAGAATGCTAGATCTCGGGCTGTCATTTTGACGCTTTGTCATCAATGATGGCGGAGTCACTGACCCAGAACAAGTATAGCAATAGGTAGTTCTGACACTGATTTACAGCATCCTGGTTTTTGGAATGTTATTGAAACTTATTGATGTCAGTCACTACCAGGTATCTAGCATATTTTGAGAAGGTCTGCAATGGCAGCCCCATACTTTTCGCAAAACTGAAAATAGGCTGTTACCTGAGAGCGTTTCCATTTGGCCATGTCTGGAACTGTGTTGATCTCTTTCTTTGGAACAATGAAGGTATGTCCTGCAAGAGACGGAAGAACCTCATCCCCATGGTGGGAGCCTGTCAGACAGAAAATATGATTACTACGTGTTATATACAAAATGGTTATAATAGATTTGTATTCAACACAGGAACCACAGTGATGTGCTCTTCCTCTCTGTTTACTTTGGGACTCTAACTCAAGCCCCATTTGTTTTAATGAAGAGGGGGGGGGGAATGACACAGGTCACACGATTTTGACAGATCTTGTGAAAGGGCTTCCCTCCTATTAAAGAGTGTCCCTGCAGTCTTATGCAGACATCACTCTAAGGCAGCCATTCTCCAGAGAGCCATCGGGTTCCTTGAGCTATGGCTGATTGACCGCCCCCCAATTAGATGTTGCCACCATATTTCCAGGTCCAATGCCACTTGGCCAAGCCAGCAGCATGGCACCAATGTTCTTTTTAGCTGTCTATAAGGGTGGCATTCTGCTCATCACTGTAAAGGATGCCTTCTCCCCTCTGACCATCAATGTAAAGTGATCTAAATTTTACTGCGAAGTAACATGCTGGCATCGATGGAGTTAAAACATGGAGCTTGGTAAGGATGCACAAAATATGACACATCTTTAATGCACAGGTGAAACACATGGGGAGGAGGAGGTGAAGGGGTTAATGTACAGGTCACATAAAGACGGGAAGGGGATGAGATGTACAGGTGAGGAAGGGGGGGTGAGAGGATAAAACAATGCCATGATCAATTACAGCCCCTCACCATGAATCTACTGCTGCCTTCCATTCTATCACCTTCATTGACAAGTTCTCCTTCCCCCACGAGGGAGGAAGGGGAGGGCTCTCACTACTCTATAGTGTTTGCATTTGTGATTAGTCATCACAGCGATAACAAGGTACAGAGCCGCTACCATCTGTACAATGTACCTGTGATCTGAGATTTCCAATGATCTCTCATATCACAGCCATTAATGGAGGCACAATGGCTGTCCATATGCGATTTCTGTAGCACAGTTTAAACAAGAGCACACCAGAGAGACACGTCCACCACTTCACTGCTGTAAAACGTACAGCACTAGGGAAAGGATTAACAACTTGACCCCCGGGGCAATTCTGACATTCTTCTCCTACATGTACAAATCAGCATTTTTTTCCTAGAAAATTACTTAGATCACAGAAGCCCTAGAGAATAAAATGATGGGTGTTGCAATTTTTTTTATTTCACACAGTATTTGTGCAGCAGTTTTTCAAGCACAATTTTTTTGGGGGGAAAAATACACTTTAATAAATTTTAATGCACAAAAACACAATATAATACCCAACTGTTTGGTAAAATATAAAAGATGTTACACTGAGTAAAAAGATACCAAACATGTCATTCTTTAAAGTTGAGCACGTTCATGGAATACATGTACAGTACTTAATAATTTCCATAGGTGACACTTTACTAGCCTTTACAGAGCTGCACAGGAGGTCTGGTGCTGAAATTATTGCTCTTGCTATGTTGGCGGCGATACCTCACATGTGTGGTACGAACACCATTTACATTGCCTTTACGCACGGACACAGGGGTGCTTTTAATTTTTTTCTATTTTATTATTTATTTTACACTTTCTCCTTATTTTCTTTTAAATCGCATTGACTATCACAAGGGATGACCAACATCCCTTGTGATAGCTGGAGCAGTGACAGGTCCTCTTTATGGAGAGAAAACACGCAAAAACAGAGTGCACACCCGCCTAGTGCATTATGTCTAAAACCATTTATGTAATAAAAACTTAAATAAACCTACTCACAGACATCCAGACAAGCAAATGATATCAAATTATTACAATCATTTAGTACACTCCGCTTGCTCCAGAGGCTTGGGGAGACATCAAAATCTCAGGGAGGGTTCACATTGATGCGGTGCAAATCTGATGCAATGTCACAGTGCAATTTCTGTTGTGACAGGTGCGAAGTGAAAGCGATTTTTGAGGGGACCGGGCATAGCAGGAGATGAAATTCGCACCACACCCCCACTAAACTCTCACAAGACCCTTTTTTGGAACGACTCAAATGTACACCACAATTACAGCCATAATTGGAAATAATGCTTTTTTAGATTACATGCGAATCTATGCTTTTCAGACTTTTACAGAATTCACAACAGTGTGAACCGGCACCTAGGCTGCATTCACTTTTGAGAGTTTTGTAGCTTGAAGCTCAAAAACGCTCAAAACTTAAATAATCAATTGTTCTCTATGGTGCCTGTTCCTGTGATCAGGTGTGAACAGGCACCATAGAGAACAACTGATTTTTTAAGTTTGAGCTTTTTTTGGAGCTTCAAGCTACAAAACGCTCAAGTGTGAATGCAGCCTTAATGGCTTACATGTTTTGAGGGCTGTACCCTCTTCCTCAGAGCCAAACCTATTTGAATCTTTCTCACTTGCCTTTAAATAAAAAATGGCAGCAGCATAGAGTTCCTTTACTTCTCCCCTACTGGGGTGGATCCATTCCCGAGTGAAATAACATACAGATCAGGGGAGTGGGTTTTTTTTTTACCCTTTCACCGCCCTCCTCTCCTGTACACCCAACCTCCATCCTGTTTCTGAAGTCACCTATAGGCTCAGTTCACACTAGCTTTGTAAGCAGGCGTTTTGCAGGTGTTTTTAACGCTCCTCAAATTATCCACATGGCAGCACACAGTGCTGTTCACACTGAAGCGTTAGTGTCGCAACAAAATTGACACCTCGGGGTTTATTTACTAAAGCTGGAGAGTCCAAAATCAGACTCCCTTCTGCATAGAAACCAATCAGCTTCTAACCTCAGCTTGTTCAATGAAGCTTTGGCAATGAAACCTGGAAGCTGATTGGTTTCTATGCAGAAGGGAGTCTGATTTTGGACTCTCCAGCTTTAGTAAATAAACCCTCTCATGTCAAGTCAAGAGGAGTTGAATCTTTTCAGTGCCTCCCATTCAAGTCTATGGCGACACTCCTCAAATGCCTGGCAGGCGTTTACGGGGCGTTAATATTATTAACTTAATTATAGGCATTTGTGGTGCGATTTTAATGCTTGGAAAACGTTTATGAAACGCCTCAAAACCGCGCATAGGGCATTTGGGGACCGTTAAAAAACGCTCCCCAAACGCCTGGCTAATGCTATAGGAGCGTTTGGGAAGTAGTTAAAGTGAGAACAAGCTCATAAATTACCCTTCACCGTCCCATTATTCTGCACATTTACCCTTTCATCTCCATCCTCCCACTGTATGTGACCTGTACATTAACCTCTTCACTTCCCTCTGTGCATGGCCAGTTTATTTAACCGCTTGCCGCCCTGCCACTGTGTATATACGTGTGCAGGGCGGCAGTGGAGCGCAAAACCACGTTTAAAAACGGGTTCCGCGCTCCCGACACTTTCGCCGGCAGGGGGCGCGCGCTCCCGCCGACCCGCGGGTGACACTATTTGATCCAGGAGGGATCAATCATTAGATTTCAGCCAGTGATTTCTGGCTGAAATCACATGATCGGTCCCTGTCCTATCCTGTCCTGTGTTGACATACACACAGGGCAGGATATGATGTCATTCTTCTCTGCCTGGACACATTCCGTTCCAGACAGAGAAGTAGAAATCCAAAAAGTGAGTACACAAGCACTACACTACAGTTAGAACACACCTAGGACACATTTAACCCCCTGATCGCCCCCCCCCCCTCCAGTTAACCCTTCACTGCCCTGTCACCAGTGTTACTGATCAGTGAAGCGATTTTTACTGATCAGTGTCGCTGGCGACTTCCGATAGAGTTAGCGCCCCTCCCAGATAGCGCCAGTTTGCCCGCCAGTACACCAGTAATCCCGTTTAACCCCTTGATCGCCCCCCCCCCCAGTTAACCCCTGCACTGCCCTGTCACCAGTGTCACTGATCAGTGAACCAATTTTTACTGATCACTGTATCAGTGTCGCTGGCGACTTCCGATAGAGTTAGCGCCCCTCCCAGATAGCGCCAGTTTGCCCGCCAGTACACCAGTAATCCCGTTTAATCCCTTGATCGCCCCCCCCCCCAGTTAACCCCTGCACTGCCCTGTCACCAGTGTCACTGATCAGTGAACCAATTTTTACTGATCACTGTATCAGTGTCACTGGCGACTTCCGATAGAGTTAGCGCCCCTCCCAGATAGCGCCAGCTTGCCCGCCAGTACACCAGTAATCCCGTTTAACCCCTTGATCGCCCCCCCCCCAGTTAACCCCTTCACTGCCCTGTCACCAGTGTCACTGATCAGTGAACCAATTTTTACTGATCACTGTATCAGTGTCGCTGGCGACTTCCGATAGTGTTAGCGCCCCTCCCAGATAGGGCCAGTTTGCCCGCCAGTACACCAGTAATCCCGTTTAACCCCTTGATCACCCCCCCCCAGTTAACCCCTTCACTGCCCTGTCACCAGTGTCACTGATCAGTGAACCAATTTTTACTGATCACTGTTTCAGTGTCGCTGGCGACTTCCGATAGTGTTAGCGCCCCTCCCAGATAGCGCCAGATTGCCCGCTAGTACACCAGTAATCCCATTTAACCCCTTAATCTCCCCCCCCCCCAGTTAACCCCTTCACTGCCCTGTCACCAGTGTCACTGATCAGTGAACCAATTTTTACTGATCACTGTATCAGTGTCGCTGGCGACTTCCGATAGTGTTAGCGCCCCTCCCAGATAGGGCCAGTTTGCCCGCCAGTACACCAGTAATCCCGTTTAACCCCTTGATCACCCCCCCCCCAGTTAACCCCTTCACTGCCCTGTCACCAGTGTCACTGATCAGTGAACCAATTTTTACTGATCACTGTATCAGTGTCGCTGGCGACTTCCGATAGTGTTAGCGCCCCTCCCAGATAGCGCCAGATTGCCCGCTAGTACACCAGTAATCCCATTTAACCCCTTAATCTCCCCCCCCCCCCAGTTAACCCATTCACTGCCCCGTCACCAGTGTCACTGATCAGTGAACCAATTTTTACTGATCACTGTATCAGTGTCGCTGGCGACTTCCGATAGAGTTAGCGCCCCTCCCAGATAGCGCCAGATTGCCCGCCAGTACACCAGTAATCCCGTTTAACCCCTTGATCACCCCCCCCTCCAGTTAACCCCTTCACTGCCCTGTCACCAGTGTCACTGATCAGTGAACCAATTTTTACTGATCACTGTATCAGTGTCGCTGGCGACTTCCGATAGTGTTAGCGCCCCTCCCAGATAGCGCCAGTTTGCCCGCTAGTGCACCAGAAATCCCATTTAACCCCTTGATCGCCCCCCCCCCCCCCCCAGTTAACCCCTTCACTGCCCTGTCACCAGTGTCATTGATTACAGTGAACAGATTTTTACTGATCACTGTATTAGTGTCACTGGTGACTTCCGATAGTGTTAGCGCCCCTCCTAGATAGCGCCAGTTTGCCCGCTAATGCACAGGATTTTTTTTACCAAAAACATGTAGCAGAATACATTTTGGCTTAAATTTATGACTAACTTTGAGTTTACGATATATTTTTTATAGCTGAAAGTAGAAAATATTGTTTTTTTTCAAAATTTTTGTGTTTTTTTTGTTTATAGCGCAAAAAATAAAAAGCGCACAGGTGATCAAATACCACCAAAAGAAAGCTCTATTTGTGTGAAAAAAAGGACGTAAATTTCGTTTGGGTACAGCATTGCATGACCGTGCAATTATCATTTGAATTAGTGCAGCGCTGTATAGCAAAAAAAGGCATAAATTACAGTATCTATACCATAGTTTGTAGACGCTATAACTTTCACACAAAGCAATCAATATACACTTATTAGGATTTTTTTTACCAAAAACATGTAGCAGAATACATTTTGGCTTAAATTTATGACTAACTTTGAGTTTACGATATATTTTTTATAGCTGAAAGTAGAAAATATTGTTTTTTTTCAAAATTTTCGTGGTTTTTTTGTTTATAGCGCAAAAAATAAAAAGCGCACAGGTGATCAAATACCACCAAAAGAAAGCTCTATTTGTGTGAAAAAAAGGACGTAAATTTTGTTTGGGTATAGCATTGCATGACCGCGCAATTATCATTTGAATTAGTGCAGCGCCAAACAGCAAAAAAAGGCCTGGTCATTAAGGGGGGTAAATCCTCTGGGGCTCAAGTGGTTAAAGTATAGCTAAAGGCAATTACACATTTGTTTTTGTTTTTTTGTTTTGAACAGAGTGGAGAGGAGTTAGAACCCCTGTTAGGTATTTAATGCTGTCTGTAACCCCATTAGGGACATTAAACCTTGCTATGTGTCCTGTTTATTGTTATCAAGAAAAGTGAAAGAAAATCCCACATTTTGAGTTATCACAAGAACAGGAATAGTGAGAAATCTTCCAATGGAGACATTAGTCCTGGTGTCAACCAGGGATTTCCTCACTTTGGAGGGATTTCCCCTCACTTCCCATTTTGGCTATGAGACAGGAAGTGAGTATAAATCTCCGCAGTGGGACACATGGAAGATGGCCTTACTCTATCCAAAAGGAAAAAAAAAGTTTGACCTTTAGTTCTACTTTAATGTGTCTAGAGCATCAGGGTGGATTTGATTTAAATCACTAGTGAAAAGGCTCAATTTAAATCATAATTTTTAAAGAGCAACTGTCATCTCTGTCCTGCAGCATCTCCTCCTCTGACCTGCTATTGACTCACTGACAGTCCCATTCACTTTAATGGGACAGCTGGTGACACGGCAGAGACACAACAAGGAGAGGGACGTGGCGGCAGCATGCGAGTGGATGCCTGCTAACAGGCGCTGCCATGATGCATCTAAAATGACAGGTGCTCTTTAAATGTAAGGAATCCAGCTCATTCTTGCTGATAGTTAGAATCTTTTTTATTGCAAACCGAATGAAGGTTTCGTTTTTAGAATAATAAGCTGTCAGGTTAGTAAAACAGTAATGTCAGAACCGATTTTAGGTTAATAGGTTAATCACACATAGCTGGAGTACGACTCAAATTCTTTTATTTTTTCTCTCATAGATACTGTGAAATTGTGTGAATGCATCAATGCAGTGCATGTTATCTCAGCTTGCAGAGCTTGGATTCATTCAATGAGTTTACCAAAAAAATTTAAATACTGCAGAATATACAGCTTCATGCTACATAACTACCGTATTTTTTGCTCCATAAGACGCACTTTTTTCCCCCCAAAAAAGGGGGGAAAATGTCAGTGCGTCTCATGGAGCGAATATGGAGCGGCCGGTCCGGTATTTCCACCGCGGCCGTGTCAGAATACCGGGCCAGCCGCTCAGCTCTGCAGCGGGACCTTAAGGAGATGACTGCTGACCTTTGGGGAGGTGGGGAGCGGGTACCTGAATTTGACAGGTACCCGCTCTTACTTCTTTGATCTTACCTGTTCCTCTATCCAGCGGCGTGCTGTCTTCCGGCTTCTGTAGTGTGGGCACTGGGCATGACAGCCGGGTGCCCAGTGCGCATGCGCGAGAAGCGGTGCTTTTTGTGAATGGTAAGGCGGTACCTGGGACACATGACAGATCCCAGAAGCCGCCGGACCAATCACAAAGCGCAAGTGCTTCTCGCTCATGCGCACTGGGCACCCGGCTGTCATGCCGAGCGCCATTACAGAAGCCGGGAAGACAGCGCGCGGCTGGATCGAGGAACAGGTAAGATCAAACAAAAACTCTGCGGAAGTAAGAGCGGGTATATGTCAAATTCAGGTACCCGCTCCCCACCTCCCCAAAGGTCAGCAGTCATCTGTGCTGTCCGCAGTCTCTGGTCATCCCTGTGCTGTCCGCAGTCTCTGGTCATCCCTGTGCTGTCCGCAGTCTCTGGTCATCCCTGTGCTGTCCGCAGTCTCTGGTCATCCCTGTGCTGTCCGCAGTCTCTGGTCATCCCTGTGCTGTCCGCAGTCTCTGGTCATCCCTGTGCTGTCCGCAGTCTCTGGTCATCCCTGTGCTGTCCGCAGTCTCTGGTCATCCCTGTGCTGTCCGCAGTCTCTGGTCATCTCCTGTACTGTGTCTGCAGTCCATTAGTTCAGAATTTTTCTGCCTCTAAAACCTAGGCGCGTCTTATGGAGCGAAAAATACGGTAAGTTATTATAAATTATTAATGTAAGTTATTATAAATTATTAATGTATCTTAAATAGATTTTTACTGCAAAAGTATTTTATTAAAATAAATTTGATAAAAGTCGAAAAAATCCGATTTAAATTAAAAAAAATTGATTTAAATAAAATCCTTTTTTTTTAAATAGATTTTTATCCACCCTGTAGTGCACCTTTACTAAGCTCCATGTTTAACCCCCTCAATACCAGCATGTTTCCTCATTTCCAAAAACTTGTGGCAAAAAAAAGAGATCCTTGGGGAAGGAGGGGGTGACTACTTTCTGAATAAAGGGCAATTTTGGAGATTTCGTACTGTCCAGCCATATTTTTGTCTGGTATGTTTTAAACAGAAGTAAGCAAAACAGGTATTTTTCATATTTTTAGTCCTTTTTGCCTCTAAAAAATACAAAATGAAAAACCCCAAGGGTTATTAAAGCAGCAACAAAGTTAAAAATAATAAATAATAATAAGTCCCCCCTGCAGGTTTCAGCCATAATGTACTAGTATGCACCGCATACTATTTCAAACTTATAGAACAGATCCCTCCAGTGGCGTGCTGTCACGGATTCCATCTTCAACTTGGTCTTTGTTTCGGGTTCACATGCTCCAGCCATTTGAATGGCCGAGCAGCGATGGGGTCACTCCCACAAATGCACGCGGGAGCCACAATCATGGCAGAGCACTCTCAATGGACAGCATATTTGAGTATGCTGTCCATTGAGAGCGCACTGCTCATGCACCAGTGATGTCACCAGCTGCTACTTAATGGAATATCTCCAAAATAGCGCACATTTAGGAGATATTCGTTTTACCTGCAGGTAAGATTTATTATAAAAGATTACCTGTAGGTAAAAGTTGCAAGGTGGACTTTACCACCGCTTTAATTACCGCCAAAAGAAATCTGGGTCTGCCAAAAAAAATTATATAAAATTAATTTGTGTACAGTGTTGTACGGCCGAGTAATTGTCAGTCAAAGTACCATGGCACTGAAAACTGGTCTGGAGAAGAAGGGGCGATTACAGGCTACTACACAAGTGGTTAAGCCCAATGCAGTCCTCTGGTTTCAGGCTGCACTGATGTGCATTAAAAAAAAAAAGAAGACAAGATGCATTTTTTCACAGTGCTCTGATGCACTATATCAAGGGTCTCCAAGCTTTTCAGTATGAGGGACACATCTTGTAATTTACAGTGTCCGTTACATTAGGGTTCCTGTGTCCTTTTTACATCAGGGTCCTCATCAACATCTTCCTTTATATCAAAATCCCTCCTTACATAAGGGGAGGGTTAAAGTGTTACTAAACCCAGGACCCTGCATTCACTATATCTGGTCTCCCACAGTACACACAACATGGACATGCAATTCCTTTAGTAAATATAAACTGCTAAATACCTTTTTTCATCAGCAGTTACAGCAGTCTTGTGACTTCTATCAGTGTCCAGCAGAGCACTGGTGAAAGCTTGTAGGAGGAGTTTTCATTCTCCCCAATTGTCTTATGTAGCCGCATAACCCCTGACCCTCTCTCTGGAGAATGCTGATTGGTGCTGTGCTGGTCACATGCACTCTCCCAAGAAAAAAAAAACAAAATCTCCAGCAATACACACCAAACTGAGCATGTGCAGAGTGCACCCAAGGCTCTGTTCTATCAACAGATGGATTGGGGACAGTAAAAGAGGAGGATCAAAGGATCACATCCTTTTTACACACACTGGAGGATTAACCCCTTAGGTTCCACAGTGAGTATAACAAGAATTCTTTACTGCATATACAGACTGAATTTACTTTTGTAGGTTTAGTAACACTAATCCTGGTTCACACCAGTGCAGTTTGCTTTTGATCTGTTTCTGCAGTGCTTTTTACACTTCATTTTTGCTTTTTTACACACGTGCTTTTGATGCATTTTTCACACTTTTTCTTATGCGTTTTGCATTTTTATGCTTTTTTTTTGGCCAATTTGCAGTTGGACAGATGTAAAAACAAGAAAATACATCAAAAACGCACTATATGCTTTTCTGCAGCATCTCCATTGAAGTCTATTGAACCAAAAACGCTCCATTTTGAGTTTTAAAAAGTCCCTGACCCTTTCCAAAAATGCAGTGGCTGAAAAAAACATAGATGTGAAAGTGTCCCATATAAAACCATGTTAAATGGACTGTAGTGCAAAAAGCACAAAAAGGCTCATAGGTGTGAACCAGGCCTTAACCACCTCCCGCCCGCCAAATAAGGAAATGATGGGCAGGAGGCGGCTCTCTCGTTCTGAGAGGACGTCATGTGACCTCCTCCCACTCAAACTGTGCATGCGTGCCCCCCCCCCAGAGGCGCGCAGCAATCGGTGGTGCGCTGTGTCCCTGAGACACAGCAAATCACAGATCACCATAAAGAGCCGATAACACAGGCTCAAGCATGTGATCAGCTGTGTCCAATCACAGCTGATTGCATGTAAACAAGAAAATGCCAGTTATCGGCAGTCCTCTCCTCACGCTGACAGCGTGCGAGGAGAGGAGAGCCAGTAAGCGGCTTCCCTGAGCGGACATCTACACTGATCATCAGTGCCTTGATGACCAGTGTAGCCCCATCAGTGCCACCTGTCATTGCCCATAAATACCACCTGGTATTGCCCATCAATGCCACATATCAGTGCTTACCAGAGCACATCAATGCCACATATAAGTGCCCACCAGAGCTGCCTTTCAGTGCTGCCTATCAGTGCTGCCTTTCAGTATCACCTACCAGTGCCCATCCATGCAGCCTATCAGTGCCCATCACTGCAACCTCATTAGCACACATCAGTGAAGGAGAAAAATTACTTATTTACAAAATTTTATAACAGAAACTAAGAAAAAACTTTTTTTTTTCCTTCAAAATTTGCAGTCTTTTTTTAACCATTTCAATACCGTGCAATTTTACACCTTCCTGCCCAGGCCAGTTTTCAGGTTTCAGCGCTCTCACACTTTGAATGACAATTGCGCGGTCATACAACATTGTACCCAAACTAAAATTTTATCATTTTCTTCACACAACTAGAGCTTTCTTTTGGTGGTATTTAATCACTGCTGGGGTTTTTATTTTTTGCTAAACTAACAAAAAAAGACCAAAAAGTTTGAAAAAAAACACGTTTTTCTTTGTTTCTGTTATACAAGTTTACAAATAAATAATTGTTCTTCATAAATTTAGGCCGAGATGTATTCTGCTACATGTCTTTGGTGAAAATAACCCAAATTAGGATGTATTATTTAGTTTGTAGCAAAGTTATAGCGTTCACAAACTATGGTATAGATCTGAAAATTGATCAATCCTGAAGTACTGACAGCATATCTAATATCTTGAGGTCCAAGAATGTCAGAACAGTACAAATATCCCCAAATGACCCCTTTTTGCAGAGTAGAAAGTCCGACGTACTTCATAAGAGGCATGGCGAGTTTTTTGAAGTTGTATTTTTTTTGTCATAATTTTTCGGAAAATTAAAAAAATTCTTTTCACTATTTTTTTTTTTACATACTGTCACCAGTGCAGTACAGCGTCATCATATAACTGGCATGGCGGTGAACAGGGATACTGACTGGTGACAGCATGAAAAAAAAAATATATATATATTTTTTTATTATTTTTAATTTTTTATTACATTTATTTTTTTTAAGATTTTATTTTCATATTTTACTATGACCAAAGTAGTACAATGTTACCATAGTAACATTGTACTACTTTGGGGAAGTGATCAGTATTTTTTTTTTTTTTTTTACACAATTTGCTTATAGCAAAGAATTACTGTGCTATAAGCAAGCATTTACCTGAATGACATCGATTCATTCAGGTTTTTTTTTTTTTTTTTTGTGCTTAGCTGTGATTTGGCCACAGCTAATCACATGACATGTGCATCTGACCTGCTGTGACCATTCACAGCTAGGCACTAGTATACAATGGATGGCATGAATGAAGCCATCCATCGTATACAACTGTCATGTGACCTGCTGTGATTGGTCACAGCAGGTCACATGGTACCAGCAACGGGGGCCGGTACTCAGATCTGTCATCGGCCATGTCCGAGGTACACGGCCGGTGACAGGCTGCGCGGCTCCGCGAACTGCGCATGTGCGGGAGGACGCCAAATGGCGTACACCCCGGAAAGCTACAGCATTTGTGCGGCCGCCAAACGGCTATAGGCTGGGCGGCTAATGGTTAATTTTGTTTAGCAAAAAATAAAAAACCCAGTGGTGATTAAATACCACTAAAAGAAAGCTCTATGTTTTAAAAAAATTTAAAAAGTTTGTTTGGGTACAGTGTTGCATGACCACGCAATTGTCATTCAAAGTGCAACAGCGCTGAAAGCTGAAAATTGGCCTGGGCAGGAAGGGGGTAAAAGTGCCCGGTAGGCTAGTGGTTAAAGCACAGACCTCAAACAACCTCTGTTGACTTGAATCCTCAATCTGTGCACATGAGGGTCTTATAGCGGGTTGGATGTGGCCCACAGATCACAGTTTGGAAACCCCTGGACTACAACATATCCAAACACGCTGCGGCTCATAGAGGAAAATAAAAAAGTAAAAAAAAATTAAACATTGCAATGTTTTTAACAACTCACTGCAGTGCACTGCTGCATACACTGTATACAAAGTAATGTGCTATGTGGTGAGAACGAACCCTGACTAAACGCCACCTCTGGACGCACTCTGTGCTATGGCCGCTTACAAACAAACCGATAAGCTGTGACCAGATTATGTACTCTGCAGAAAAGCTGACCCTGGGTGTACATGGTGTGTGCCCAGAGTCAGTCGGAGGCTCTATTTGCATGTAATGGCTCAGATGAGCAGTTACCTGGCCATAGATTTGTATGGAATACACATCTGGCGGACGCAGGGTTTGTAGGCAGGAGGCGCACATGGGTGCTATTAATTCTTAATGGTACCCCCACACAATGGAAAATGTGGCGCATTTTCGGTTGTGTGAAACTACATGCAGCGCATCTTTAAGAAGGAGGCAGGGAATTCTGTCCCCACATCAATGGCAGGTACAGCAGCCATTGCAGATAAATGTATCCTCCACGTGCCCACACAGCCTGCTCACATGTGAACCTACTCTTAGTACCTCCAGCAGGAATCTAGCGATCCTCACCGGCGTCCGTGCCTGCCATTTTTTCCAATTTTAGAGCTGGGAAGGATGGGAACCTCTGTGAGGTTTTGTAGTCGTTTGGCTGATGTAACCCTCACTTCCTGTCCCAGAGAAACACCACAGGAAATGAGAAGAAATCCCCTCCTGGTTGTTCACAGAACACATCCCTCCATTGAGGAATTTCCTCTCCTCACCTCCTCTTCTGGTGACAACTGTAAAACATTAGCCTTCCCCTCACTCTCTGTTTGGTGACGTTGAAAAGAAACTCTCTAAAGTTTTTGGAGTTCATGGATGTGTGAGTTGTCACCGGAGCAGGCCAGAAGTCACCCCTCCTCCTATTCCAGTGACAACACAACATTTTGGATATTCCGTTACTTCCTGTCCGGTGACAATGGTGACTAGTACACGAGGAGGGGACAGCCCCCAGTGCAGACACAGACAGCAATAGAGGGTGTAAGCCTTCCCTACTCCACCCAAAACTCAAAGAAAGTTGGGTGGAGATCCCCTTTAAAGGAGCACTGGTATAAGAACAGGAAGTGAGTCCAGGGAAGGAAGGCTTTTCCTGAGGTACAGCTCCAGCACCAGGGACTGTCTGTTCAAACCAGGGCTGGCTGCTCATGTAACATGCTGGGACTTCTAGTTCCACGGCAACCATGGTTCAGGCTACCCTCCCTCATGGTTACCATAGTGACAAGGGCCCAGCCTGGTGATAAGTAGGGGCCCCTAGTGACAGACCTGTCTGCTGCTCCCTCTCAGCCATCTTCCTGCAGCCGGGAACTTCTCACCTTTCACCTATCACCCCTGTCCTCACACGGATACGCCCCCTTTTCCAGCTCACGAGTTTCATGTAAAAAGAAATCATCTTCTTCTGCCTTTGTCATACACAGCTCAGCCTCATAACCATCTTCTGTATTTAATCAGCCTTCTCCAACACAATCCCTCTCTCCCCTCAAGCCACGGCATTGCCAAAATCAAACATGGCGCCTGTGCCAGCCGCCCGCCAAATGAGAAGAGGGCAGATCCTTATTATCCTGTGAAAAAAAAACATTATGTGGTAACTGCTAGTCCCTGAGTGATAAAAAGAAATTGCAGTTCTTTAACTAAATACATTTTCCAAGTGATTCTACAGGGGTCTGGCTGCAGAATGGAGCTCCATGTTCGACAGGAAACATGTGACCTCCACTCTCTTTTTTTTTCTAGTGAACTTTATTGTAACAAACAAGCAGAGGCTGAAGAGTAGAGCTCCACTCAACAAAATGCATGTGATCTCCACTCCACTTTTTTTTAATTTAATAAACTTTAATGTCATAAACAGCTAATAAACACAACTCAAAAAAGTGGAGGTCACATGTATCCTGTCACATATTTCCTGTGTATACTTTTCAAGGGGGTGTGGCTGCAGACTGGATCTCCACTGGAAAGGAAACGTGACATCCACTCCATCTTTATTTTTGTTTTAGTGAACTTAAAAGTGGAGTTCCAGCTGAAAAAAAGATTAAAAGTCAGCAACTACAAAAACTGTAGTTGCTGATTTTTTAAATACAGCCAGTTACCTGTCACTCCTCACCACCGCTGGTTTCACCAGTTGTATTCTTTCCCTGGCGCCTGCAACTTTATTGTGGGCACCCGGCTGTGACAGCTTGTGCCTTCACAGCTGGGTGCCCACTGTGCATGCACGAGAAGTGCTGCGCTTTGTGAATGGCCCTGTAGTCTTCTGGGACCTGTCGTGTCCCAGAAGACTACGGGGAGGGAGGGGGGAGGACAACTTCCACTTCCGATTGCCTAGGTGATCACAGCAGAAGTGGGAGCAGGTACCTGTCAAATTCGGGTACCCGTCCCCCCCTCCTGCTCCCCAAAAGTGCCAATTCTTAATAGGGAGCGGGGGACAAGGCATTAAAGTGGAACTTCCCCTCTTGGGTGGAGCTCTTCTTTAAAGCAGAGTTCCAGTCTGTTTGCTTCCTGACCGCCCTATAACAGAAATACTGCTACAGGGTGGCATGGGTGCGCAAAATCACATATATATATGAGATTTTGCATTTCTGGGTATTCCGCCATTCGCGGCCACGGCTGTCAATCATCGGGTCCTGGATGGTGATTACTCGCTGTCGCCTGGTGATTGCTGAGCGTAAACAAAACAGTTTCCTTCCTATCAGCTCGTGCACACTGCTTAGGGCTCATGTACACTGCAGCTGATAAACTGATGTTTAGGAGCTGTTCAGCATTTTTTTCTCAGCCCCTGAACTCTCCCTAATGTTTTCCTATGTGTCCACGTACACTATGTAGTTTACAGGCAGTTAAGTCATTTTTTTGAACGCAAAAAACTTACGTTCAGCAGTAGATTTTATCAGTGCAAAATGCTTGTAAACGCGGCTAACTGCGTTTGTAGATGTTTGCGTTTGAAATTTTTTTTAAGTCTTCCATTTCTAAATGCTGTCCAGAGCCTTTTTTCATCATGAAAAATGTATGCTAAGCATTTTCCCAGTACTCAAATGGTCCTGGTATGCCATACTTTGAGGTTTTGCATGAAAGAAAATATGTTAGACACTGTTGCAATCATTTCTGCACAGAAATGAGCTGGAACACATCCAAACACCACAAAAAAAAAAAAGACAGCTAATCTCAACAAATACTGCTCTGTCTGCTTCTGCTCTCTCTATTTCTCTCAAAATGTCTGAAATAGTTAATTGTTTACAGTCTTTCATTCTGGGCATTTTGGAAGGTCTCCTGAGGTTATCTCTAAAAAACGCTTCTAAACGCAAACATTCATAAACGCCCATAAATGCGGTATGCAAACGCGGCTAAACAGACGTTTTTTAACCTACGTTTTCCAGCAATCAGTTTCCATCGTTCAGAAATGTCCCGTGTACTTGGGGCCTTACAGTGAAGCACAGAACACAGCACATGGTGAAACAGCACACAGTTGACCCTCTGATCGCCGCTCATGTTAACCCCTTCCTGTCCAGTGCCACTAGTACAGTGTCAGTGTTTTTTTAGCACTGATCACTGTATTGGTGTCACTGGAGATGTCAGTGACGCCAAGTCAGTTCCCCCCAGTGTCAGAATGCCCTCCGCAGTCCCACAGTCCTGCTATAAGTCGCTGATTGCGGCCATTACTAGTAAAAATTAAAAAAAAAAATCCCAGTATTTATACCGCCATTTGCATAACTTTCACGTAAACCAATTAATTTACAAGTACTGGGATTTTTTTTAGCAAAGACATGTAGAAGAATACATTTTGGCCTAAATCTATGACGAAACTTTTTTTTTTATTTTTACTGGACGTTTAATAGCTAAAAGTCAAAAATACAGTTTTTTTCTCAAAATTGTTGGCCTTTTTTTATAGCGCAAAAAATAAAAACCGCACAGGCGATCAAATACCACCGAAAGAAAGCTCTATTTGTGGGAAAGAAAGGACATAAATTTAATTTGGGTGCAGCATTGCATGAATTGTCAGTTAGTCCTCATGCACACTGGACATTTTTACAGCGGTTGTTTTTGGCTTTTAGTGTTTTTTTTTACAGCCAGTAAACTCCCCAGCATATTATCCTATGTATCCATGTACACACAGACTGTAATCAGCGTTTCTTGGCAGGGGCATTTTTTGACTGAAAAAAAACCAGAACTAGTGAGTTTCTATTAGAATTTCTTAGCTGTAAAAACGCTGTAACGCTGAAAAACACTTGTGTTTTTGGATTTTTTTTGAGCAAAAAAAAAATTGGGGGCTAAAACCTGCAAACACGTAAAAACACGGCAAAACGCCACTAAACGCTAATGCAAAAATGATTAAAAAAAGCTGGAAAAACCCATGTTTTTAACATAACTTTACACAGCTAACAGTACCAGCGTTATCAAAATGCCCACTGTGCATGGAGCCTTAAAAATGGCCTGGTCAGGAGGGGGGGATAAATCCTCTGGAGGGCAAGTGGTTAGTTCACTAAAACAAAAACAAAGTTGGAGTGGAGGTCACATGTTTCATGTCCAGAATGGAGCTCCAGTTTTCAGCCAGACTGCAGCCACACCCCCTTGAAAAGTATACACAGGAAATATGTGACAGGACACATGTGACCTCCACTTCCTTGAGTTGTGTTTATTGGTTGTTTATGACATTAAATTTCATCAAATAAAAAAAAGGTGTAGTGGAGGTTACATGCTTCCTTTCGAGCGTAGCTTCACACTGTAGTCTCTGCTTGTTTGTTACATAAAAATTCACTTTAAAAAAAGGGGGAGAGTGGAGGTCACATGTTTCCTGTCGAAAATGGAGCTCCATTCTGGAGCCAGACGCTATTGCTCGGGTATGAGAGCCCGTGAAAGGGCATGCCCTGTTTAAAAATGGCTACTGCGCCCCACCCTGGTCACTATGGGCAATACCAGTTGTGTACTGGAGATCAGCAATGAAGTTTCATTCCTCCCTTGTCACACTGTCCTTGTGAGTGACAGATCAGCCTGACACAGGGACTTTGCACCGGGACCGGAGCTCGGCTCTACACGCTGATCATGTTGGCTTTTATAGCGAAGAGCATGGTGAGTATCATCTGACTGTGTGCGATCACAGGGCTCCCCACAGGCGATCTATACCCCATATACACTATGGAGGACATTGACTGCAAAATCTGGTGCAGCTCTGCAGAGTAACCAATCAGCTTCCAGGTTTTATTGTCAAAGCTTAATTTAAAAAGCTGAACTTGGAAGCTGATTGGCTACCATGCACAGCTGCATCAGTTTTAGTAAATCTACTCCTTATATACCCCATTACTGGGGGATCTGATGATCTCAATGTATTCATCAATTCTTGTAGTGTATCCTTTATGTAGGCACCTATTTCTCATATTCATGTATACACACACACTTTTTTTTGTTTATACATATGTATGTGTGTATTTATAGTATATCCTTCATGTATGCATATATATATATATATATATATATATATATCAATATCTCCTTAATGTATACACATCTTATACATTTATAGTATATCCTTCATGTATGCTCATATTTTTATATATATATATATATATATATATATATATATATATATATATAGATAGATAGATAGATAGATATCTATATATCTCACCTTTATGTATACACATCTTATACATTTATAGTGTATCCTTCATGTATTCTCATTTACTATGCAAATACTGTGTATATATATATCTACATCTCTCCATTATGTATGCACCTCTTGTATATTTATAGTATATTCTTTGTGTATGTATGTATATGTGTGTGTATATATATATGTGTGTATATACACACCTTTTTTTTCAGAATAGGTACAGGCACTCTTCCTTGTCTCTGTGTTCCACCCCTTACCTACCACCCAGTACTGTCCTGTTAGAGAATACAGAACCAAGTGTCAATTTGTATGGCATTTATTTTAATAACAAAAAAAGCAGTAAAATGATCCCCTGCAGCCAGCAACAGTAGAACCCCCCCCCAGCAACTATGGACCACCTGCAACAAAATAGGCCCCAGAGCCAGCATCAATAGACCCTACATCAGGTAGAAACCATAGATCCCTCCCAGCAACAATTGGCCCCTCAGCAATATAATACCCAACAGCAACAAAAGATCCCCCACTATCAACAGTAGACTTCTCCAGCATCAATAGACACCCCCCCTGAAGAAATAAATCCCCTCCAATGACAATAGGTCCAGCAGTTGCCAGCATCAGTGGACCCTGCAGTACATCCCACCACCCCTTGCCATTACATACATTCAATGCTGGAGGTGCTGGAACTGCGTTCCCCCTGAAAAAAGCTATATGTATGTATGTATGTGTGTGTATGTATGTGTGTATATGTATGTGTGTGTATGTATGTATATATGTATATATATATATATATAATGAAATCTTGAATATCATGAAAGGAGCACTGGCATGTTGTTGAATATATTCGTATACATCATTCCTATATGCTTTTAGTATGTCCTTCCTATTTGATTGCACATACTGATGTTTTGCACATAGCCCTATCATGTATATCTGTAGTGGTCTGTATCATTTTCATTGTTATTGTAGACGGTCTTATATGTTTGTTTGTGAAAACCTATATTTACATTGTGCCGGTGGCTCTGGAGCTAGCACAGTGACTTCACTTTTAGGGCCAGTTCACACTACAAAAATGCATTCCGGACACGTTTTTGCTTGCAGTTCACACGACACGCCGTTCCGGTGCAGTTTAGATGCAGTTTGCCATGTTCCAGTATGGTTCTGTGCAGAGAAAATGCAGCATGTTCTACTTTATTTTTGTTTTTCTGCACTGGAAACTGATGGGAACTGACTGCACTAGTGTGAACTAGCCCTTTGGGTCCATGCAAACACCAGTTACCTTACCAAAAAAACGCTCATATTTACTGTTTTTGTGCCAGCATTTAGCAGCTTTAACCGCCTCCCGCCCTCCATATAGTAAAATGACAGACGCAAGGTGGTTCTCTCGTTCTGAGAGGACGTCATATGACGTCCTCCCATTCTAACCGCACATGCGTGGCTCTGGGAGCGCGTAGTGTGGCGATCGGCGGTGCGCTGTGTCCCTCGGACACAGCGGATCACCGATCCACAGAAAGGGCCGAAGATGTCGGCTTGGTCATGTGATCAGCTGTGTCCAATCACAGCTGATCACATGTAAACAGGGAAATGCCGGTTATCTGCATTTCTCTCCTCATGAGCTGTCACGCTGACAGCTTGTGAGGACAGGAGAGCCGGTAATCGGCATTCCTCGGAGGGAACATGTACACAGATCATCAGAGTACTGATGATCAGTGTTCCCTGATGATCTGTGTAGCCCCAGCAGCGCCACCTGTCACTGTCCATCAGTGCCAGCTCTCAGTGCTCATCCATGCCACCTGCCAGTGCCCATCAGTGCCACATATCAGTACCACATCAATGCCACATATCAGTGTCCATCTGAGCTGCCTATCAGTGCCACCCATCAGTGCTGCATATCAGTGCTGCCTGTCAGTGCCATATATGAGTGCTGCTTTTCAGTGCCCATCAGTGATGCCTGTCAGTGTCCATCAGTGCAGCCTCATTAGCGCACATCAGTGAAGGAGAAAAATCACTTATTTACAAAATTTTATAACAAAAACTAAGAAAAAAACTGGTTTTTTTTTCAACATTTTCTGTGGTTTTTGGTTTGTTTAAGAAAAAATAAAAAACCTAGAGGTGATTAAATACCACCAAAATAAAGCTCTATCTGCCACAAAAAAAATGATAAAAAGTTCATATGGGTACAATGTTGCATGACCACGCAATTGTCATTCATTTAAAGTGCGACAGCGCTATAAGCTGAAAATTGGCCTGGGCAGAAAGGGGGTAAAAGTGCCCGGTAGGCTAGTGGTTAAAGCACAGACCTCAAACAACCTCTGTTGACTTGAATCCTCAATCTGTGCACATGAGGGTCTTATAGCGGGTTGGATGTGGCCCACAGGTCATAGTTTGGAAACCCCTGGACTACAACATATCCAAACACGCTGCGGCTCATAGAGGAAAATAAAAAAGTAAAAAAAAATGAAACATTGCAATGTTTTTAACAACTCATTGCAGTGCACTGCTGCACACACTGTATACAAAGTAATGTGCTATGTGGTGAGAACGAACCCTGACTAAACGCCACCTCTGGACGCACTCTGTGCTATGGCCGCTTACAAACAAACCGATAAGCTGTGACCAGATTATGTACTCTGCAGAAAAGCTGACCCTGGGTGTACATGGTGTGTGCCCAGAGTCAGTCGGAGGCTCTATTTGCATGTAATGGCTCAGATGAGCAGTTACCTGGCCATAGATTTGTATGGAATACACATCTGGCGGACGCAGGGTTTGTAGGCAGGAGGCGCACATGGGTGCCATTAATTGGCCTGGGCAGGAAGGGGGTATAAGTGCCCTGCAGGTTAGTGGTTAAGGAACGTTAGAGTCTGTAAGCAATTTTACAACACATCAGGAAAAAAGAAAAACTGCAGGTGTCAGCATTTAGCAATGTTTAGCGGTTTGTTTGTTTTCTGCTTTCAAAAGCGCAAACCAGAAGGATTTTTTTTTTTTAAATGCTGAGCTTAAAAAAACACCTCTACGCTACCTAATGTGCATGTACACATAGGATAACATCAGGTATAAAAAAAGCTAAATTCCTCTAGAACCAGAATTTTTTTAAGCCAGTGTGCATGGAGCCTAAGTATCCAAAGTCACTTTTCCCTAGACGTTTTTGTACGGTTCCTGTGTGATGATTTGTGTGTATACAATGACATTGTAGCAGTGTACATAGTATAATATGAGTTGTGTGCCTTGTACATTGTGGAATTTTTATGGCTGTACCTGGATGGAGCTCATCAGCTGCAAGTAGAACTAAAGGCAAAACTGTTCTTATCAGTTTGGGTGGGGTACACTCTTGTAATGAACTATATCCTTGCTGTATTGTGTCCCTTTATATTGTAAAGCGTTGAGCAAACTGTTGGCACTATATAAATCCTGTATAATAATAAGGGCTCATTTACATGTATAGAAGGTCTTGCCACTCCTCTGAAAAGTGTTCCACGGTGGATCGCATTTCAGAGGTGTTTGACAGGTGGTGTGGAGGTGATGCATCTTCCTCCTCACTGCCCGATTTAATGCTGTGCATGGCACACCACCTCGTTACAATCACATGCATTGCACACAGTTTTGTGGCAGCCCCATGGCTCACATTCGGTGGCAGTAATGCCCATTGAATAGGACACGCTGTTTAATTTTTGCCGTGGCTGCAACATGTGTACAGCCTTTAGTGGCTTCATGTCTACGTTCAGGAGGGTAGCCAGGGGCAATAAAGCTGCAGCTCAACTGCCTAATTGTACCGTGCCTTGGCTGAATGAACCCTTATGGGGTTATAACTTTTTTTTTTTTTTTTTGCCATCTGTGTTCCATTGGGGAGATTTCCCCTAACTTCCTGTTCCTTAGCCAAAACAGTGAGAGGAAATCACCCCAAAATGAGGGAGTCCCTGGTTGTCACCAGTGATGAGCTTGGGTATGTTCAGACTAGGTTCTGAACCCACACATGTGCTGGCCAGGAAGCTGTCATCTGTACTGGTCATGGCATTTCCTGCTCCAAGTCACACCTGTAAAAGAGGCGTGTATATTTGTAGTATGGTGATTGCCATGGCTGCAGATGATTGGCCCATACAGGTAACCACTTCCTGGCGGGCTCACGCACAAGGGTTCAAATCCTAGTCTGAGCTCATCACTGACAGCAGTAAAATCCTGCCAGAGACTCCAACCGTAACTTTTTTATTCAAAATGTTTTGGTTGAGGTTCTGCTGAATATCTTGAGATATGTAATTAAAGTTTGTATCTTATTATAATTTCCATTTAGTTATTGATTTGGACTTGCAAGCATTAAAGTGTCACTCCAGCCAACACTTTTTTTTTTGTTCTGGACATAGTATGGAAGGATTAGACCCCCTGTCGGGTTTTTATTGCAGTCTGTAGCTCTGTTGGTGACATTCTCTCACAGTTTTATTAAGGGGAAGTGAGGGAAAATCCTCAATAGGGGCTCTGCTAGCAAAGGTTATTAAAACACTCCTCACAGGAACTCTTTCTAGCCACTTGCCCTCCTGAGGATTTACCCCCCTTCCTGACCAGGCCATTTTTTGCGTTATGGCGCCACGTTACTTTAACTGACAATTGCGCAGTCATGCAACGCTGCACCCAAATTAAATTTACATCTTTTTTTTTCCCACGAATGGAGCTTTTTTTTTTGGGTGGTATTTGATCGCCTGTGTGCTTTTTATTTTTTGTGCTATAAAAAAAAAAATGACAATTTTGAGAAAAAAACAATATTTTTGACTTTTTGCTATTAAACATGTTCAGTAAAAAAATTTTAAAAATCAAATTTCGTCATAAATTTACGCCAAAATGTATTCTGCAACATGTCTTTGCTAAAATAAAATCCCAATACGTGTAAATTAATTGGTTTACGTGAAAGTTATAGTGTTTACAAATGGCGGTATAGATACTGGAATTTTTATTTTTACTAGTAATGGAAATCTGCGACTTATAGCGGGACTGCGGCAGGCATTCTGACACTGGGGGGAACTAACTTGGTGTCACTGACATCCCCAGTGACACCAATACAGTGATCTGTGGTAAAAAAAAAAAAAAGCACTGACACTGTACTAATGGCACTTGGCAGGAAGGGGTTAATATGAGGGGCGATCAAAGGGTTAACTGTGGGCTGGGTGTGTTTTACTATGGGACCATGTGTTTGTGCTTCACTGTAAGCACACACTGCTTTGTGTAGCTGTGCTGTGCACAGCCATGCAAAGCAGTGTGCACAAGCTGACAGGGAGGAGAACTGTTTTGTTTACAAACAGTTCTTCTCCCCTTCGGAGATCCTCGGCAATCACTGGGTGCCGGCAAGTAATCACTGGCCCGGGACCCAGTAATTGAAAGCCACGAATGGCAGCGTGGGTAGGGTGTGCGCACACGGCCCGTGCTTGCCCCCTACCCTGAAATGCGAAATCACCCGTGTGTGTGTGTGTGTGTGTGTGTGTGTGTGTGTGTGTATATATATATATATATATATATATATATATATATATATATATATATATATATATATATATATATATATACAGTGGGGATCGAAAGTTTGGGCACCCCAGCTAAAGATTTGTATTAATGTGCATAAAGAAGCCAAGGAAAGATGGAAAAATCTCCAAAAGGCATCAAATTACAGAATAGACATTCTTATAATATGTCAACAAAAATTAGATTTTATTTCCATCATTTACACTTTCAAAATAACAGAAAACAAAAAAATGGCGTCTGCAAAAGTTTGGGCACCCTGCAGAGTTAATATCTTGTACTGCCCCCTTTGCCAAGTATCACAGCTTGTAAACGCTTTTTGTAGCCAGCCAAGAGTCTTTCAATTCTTGTTTGAGGTATCTTTGCCCATTCTTCCTTACAAAAGTCTTCCAGTTCTTTGAGATTTCTGGGCTGTCTGTCACGCACTGCTCTTTTAAGGTCTATCCATAGATTTTCAATTATGTTGAGGTCAGGAGATTGTGAAGGCCATGGCAAAACCTTCAGTTTACGCCTCTTGATGTAATCCCCCGTGGATTTCGAGGTGTGTTTAGGATCATTATCCATTTGTAGAAGCCATCCTCTCTTTAACTTCAGCTTTTTCACAGATGGCATCAAGTTACCATCCAAAATTTGCTGAAATTTTATTGAATCCATTTTTCCTTCTACTCGTGAGATGTTCCCTGTGCCACTGGCTGCAACACAACCCCAAAGCATGATTGATCCAACCCCATGCTTAACAGTTGGACAGAGGTTCTTTTCATTAAATTATGTGCTCCTTCTTCTCCAAACGTACCTTTGCTCATTCCGGCCAAAAAGTTCAATTTTAACCTCATCGGTCCACAGAACTTGTTACCAAAATGCATCAGGCTTGTCTATATGTTCATTTGCAAAGTTCAAACGATGATTTTTGTGGTGAGGACGTAGAAGAGGTTTTCTTCTGATGACTCTTCCATGAAGACCATATTTGTACAAGTATCTCTTTATAGTGGAATAGTGTACCACAACTCCAGTGTCTGCCAGATCTTTCTGGAGGGATCGTGCAGTCAAACGTGGGTTTTGAATTGTTTTTCTCACAATCCTGCGAGCTGTTCTGTCTGATATTTTTCTTGGTCTTCCAGATCTTGCTTTAACTTCCACTGTTCCTGATGACTGCCATTTCTTAATTACATTCCGAACAGAGGATATTGACATCTGAAAACGCTTTGCTATCTTCTTATAGCCTTCTCCAGCTTTGAGAGCGTCAACTATTTTCAGTTTCAGTTTTCTAGACAACTGCTTTGAAGAACCCATGGTGCTGATTGTTGGGGCAAGGTCAGATGAGTCTGGGCATTTAAAACCTTTGAGATTGACATCACCTGGTCTTCCCAGATGATGATTGAGAACAATCCATGACACTGGCAGGTCTCAGCTTGGCAAAGGGGGCAGTGCATGCTATAAATTCTGCAGGGTGCCCAAACTTTTGCAGACGCCATTTTTTGTTTTCTGTTATTTTGAAAGTGTAAATGATGGAAATAAAATCTAACTTTTGTTGACATATTATAAGAATGTCTAATCTGTAATTTGATGCCTTTTGGAGATTTTTCCATCTTTCCTTGGCTTCTTTATGCACATTAATACAAATTTTTAGCTGGGGTGCCCAAACTTTCGATCCCCACTGTATATATATATATATATATTATATAATGTGTGTGTGTGTGATTTTGCGCACCCGTGCCACCCTGTATCAGTATTTCTGCGATAGGTGCCGACAGAAAGCTACTAGAGAGCGGGAAAGACAACTAAACTTCACAAATAAAATTCCCCTCTATACAGACAATACCTTCACCGCTAAGAATAAAGTAAAAAAAAAAAAAAAGTACACTTCTGTGTTTTCATGCATTTCTGAGCCTCCTTTATAGTTTTCATGTGTTTTTCAAGCATTTTTGTTATGCACCCCATTCCCAATTGCAGTCTATGGAGCCAAAAACACCACATCAAAAGAAGCTCTTGCACCTTTGGACTTAAAAGCATTAAAGTGCATCTCCAGCCAAAACCTTTTTATGTATTTTTTCTTCATTATGGAGGAAGTGTGAAAAGACTAGAACCCCTGTCAGGTTTTCTATTTGCTATACGGGGCTCCGTTGGCCTAGGTTCACATATGTGCAGTGCGTTTGCACGCAAGCGTCAAATGAATGGGCTGCTGAACTCATGAGAAATGCAGGGAAAGAAATCCGTAACTTTTTTGTTACATCACATAGTGCTGCAGAATTAATGGCACAACTGGAACATGCATAATTTTGTGCGCATTCCTGAGCCGCACAAGTGTGAACCTAATCTTAGAGAGATTTTCTCTCATTTTCTGTCACACGCCTCATAGGATCCCTTACTATCAAGCGTGCCCATAAAGAGCAGGAAACTTGGTGTTACTAATCCCAGGACCCTGCATTCACTATATCTGGTCTCCCACAGTACACAGTACACAGAACATGGACATGTAATTATTTTAGTAAATATAAAGTGCTAAATACCCTATACTTCTCATCAGCAGTTAGAGCAGTCTTGTGACTTCAATCAGTCTTCAGCCAAGCACTGGTTAAAGCTTGTATGAGGAGTTTTCATTCTGCTCTAGAACGATGCAAAACCCCTGACCTCTGTCTGACCAGTGCTGATTGGCCCTGTGCTGATCACATGCACTCTCCCAAGAAAAAAAAACAAAACTTTCTAGCAATACACACTAAACTGAGCATGTGCAGAATGGCTACGGGTTTAGTTTGTCTTATCAGGAGATAAGTTGTGGACAATTGAACAAGAGGAGGAGCAGAGAAAACAGGATCAAACAGTCTTTTTACACAATGCAGAGTATTAACCCCTTAAGTTCCACAGTGAGTATAACAAGCATGCTTTACTGCATATTCTCACACGGGCGTTGCATATGCCTGTATTTCATCTGTCCGTTTATAGATGAAAAACGGACACCCTTGTATTTCTATGGACTAGCTTATGTAAATGGATGATCATCCGTTTACATACGTTATTGTCCGCATCTGTTAACCAGTTGCCCTCCAGAGGATTCACCCTCCCCCCCCCCCCCTTCCTGACCAGGCCATTTTTTGCGTTTCGACGCTGTGTGACTTTAACTGACAATTGCGCAGTCATGCAACGCTGCACTCAAATGAAATTTACGTCCTTTTTTTCCCATGAATTGAGCTTTCTTTTGGTGGTATTTGATTGTCCGTGCGTTTTTTGTTTTTTTTGTTTGTTTTTTTGTGCTATAAAAAAAAAACCACCGACAATTTTGAGAAAAAAACAATATTTTTAACTTTTTGCTATAAAACATGTCCAGTAAAAAAAAAATTTAAAAAATCAAATTTCGTCATAAATTTAAGCCAAAATGTATTCTGCAACATGTCTTTGCTCAAAAAAAAATCCCAATACGGGTAAATTAATTGGTTTACATGAAAGTTATAGCGTTTACAAATGGTGGTGTATATATACACACAGGAAGTTGTTTGTTCTTTTTGGGGGGTTTTTTTTATACTACTAATGGCGGTGATCAGCAATTTATAGCAGGACTGCGGCGGGCATTCTGACACTGCGCAGAACTGACTTGGTGTCACTGACATCCTCAGTGACACCAATACATTGATCAGTGCTAAAAAAAAGCACTGACTCTGTAATAATGGCACTGGTCAGGAAGGGGTTAACATGAGGGGCGATCAAAGGGTTAACTGTATGCTGTTTCACAGTAAGCTCTGTGTGTGTGCTTCACTGTAATCACACTGCTTGATTGGCTGTGCTGTGCACAGTCATCCAAAGCAGTGTGCACGAGCTGACAGGGATGAGAGCTGTATTGTTTACCCGTCGGAGATCCTCGGAAATCACCGGTTGCTAGCGAGTAATCATTGATGGCCGTGAATGGTGGTAGGGCACACACGCGCCCCCTACCCGGGAATGCAAAATCATGTGTATATATATATATACAGTCATGGCCGAAATTGTTGGCACCCTTGATATTTCTCCAGGAAATCATGTATTTCTCACGAAACGTATTGCATTAACACATGTTTTGCTATACACATGTTTATTCCCTTTGTGTGTATTGGGACAAAACAAAAAAAGGGAGGAAAGAAAGCAAATTCGACATAATGTCACACAAACCTCCAAAAATGGGCTGGACAAAAGTATTGGCACCCTTTCACAACTGCGGATAAATAAGAATGTTACAAGCATGTGATGCTCCTGTAAACTCACCTGGGGCAAGTAACAGGTGTGGGCAATATAGAAATCACACCTGAAAGCAGATAAAAAGGAGAGACGTTCACTTAACCTTTGCATTGTGTGTCTGTCTGTGCCACACTAAGCATGGACAACAGAAAGAGGAGACGAGAACTGTCTGAGGACCTGAGAACCAAAATTGTGGCAAAATATCAACAATCTCAAGGTTACAAGTCCATCTCCAGAGAACTAGATTTGCCTTTGTCCACAGTGCGCAACATTATCAAGAAGTTTGCAACCCATGGCACTGTAGCTAATCTCCCTGGTCGTGGACGGATGAGGAAAATTGATGAAAGATTGCAACGCAGAATAGTCCGGATGGTGGATAAGCAGCCCCAAACATGTTCCAAAGACATTCAAGCTGTCCTGCAGGCTCAGGGAGCATCAGTGTCAGCGCGAACTATCCGTCGACATTTAAATGAAATGAAACGCTATGGCAGGAGACCCAGGAGGACCCCACTGCTGACACAGAGACATAAAAAAGCAAGACTACAGTTTGCCAAAATGTACTTGAGTAAGCCAAAAGCCTTCTGGGAAAACGTCTTGTGGACAGATGAGACCAAGATAGAGCTTTTCGGTAAAGCACATCATTCTACTGTTTACCGAAAACGGAATGAGGCCTACAAAGAACAAAACACAGTACCTACGGTAAAATATGGTGGAGGTTCAATGATGTTTTGGGGTTGTTTTGCTGCCTCTGGCACTGGGTGCCTTGACTGTGTGCAAGGCATCATGAAATCTGAGGATTACCAAAGGATTTTGGGTCGCACTGTAGGGCCCAGTGTCAGAAAGCTGGGTTTGCGTCCAAGATCCTGGGTCTTCCAGCAGGACAATGACCCCAAACATACGTCAAAAAGCACTCAGAAATGGATGGCAAAGAAGCGCTGGAGAGTTCTGAAGTGGCCAGCAATGAGCCCAGATCTAAATCCCATTGAACACCTGTGGAGAGATCTTAAAATTGCTGTTGGGAAAAGGTGTCCTTCCAATAAGAGAGACCTGGAGCTGTTTGCAAAGGAAGAGTGGTCCAAAATTCCGGGTGAGAGGTGTCAGAAGCTTATTGATGGTTATAGGAAGCGACTGATTTCAGTTATGTTTTCCAAAGGGTGTGCAACCAAATATTAAGTTAAGGGTGCCAATACTTTTGTCCAGCCCATTTTTGGGGTTTTGTGTGACATTATGTCATATTTGCTTTTCTGCCTCTGTTTTATATTTGTTCCAATACATACAAAGGGAATAAACATGTGTATAGCAAAACATGTGTTAATGCAATACCTTTTTTGTGTGAAATACTTGATTTTCAGGAAAAATATCAAGGGTGCCAACAATTTCGGCCATGACTGTATATATATATATATATATGTGATTTTGCGCACCAGTGCTGCCCTGTAGCAGTATATAGGGCGGTCAGGAAGCGGTTAACACCTGTTTTTTTTGGACGGAAGAAAACCCTATTTTTCTTCCGTTAAAAAAAAAAACAAAACAAAAGCGGAATTGATGAAAAACAGATGAAAACTGATCTTTTTTTCTTTGAAAAAACATGACTGAACTGAAGAGAAAAACGAAACGCCCGTGTGAAAAGACCCTTAGATTTCTGATTTGGTTCCTATGGGTTATAGCGTGTTGTCAATCATTGCTGCTCTTTCATTAACCCTTTCCTGCCCCCTCCCAACAGCCCTTTAACTGGGACTTATGATGGGAGGCAAGAAATCAATTACTGTACATTCATTCCACAATCAAATGTTATTACTGAAGTGCAGCAGTTCAGCTGTTTTGTAACAAGTGAAGGCACACTGTGGTTTATGTCCAAAGAGTTGCATGCCATCTCCTGGACTGATCCCTATTATTTACATCAGATAGATTTATAGAACTCCTGGATGACCTCAATCGCTGTAGTTCCTGGAGCCCGATGCTGGACCTTCTGGTCTCAGCATCTTCAACAGTAGAGTCAATGCAGCTGCTATGCCCACCTCTCTCCTCTGCTGCCCATTCCCAGAAGCCTTTGTATTTTGTGAATGAATTCACATAATGTAAAGGCTTCTGTGATTGGGCAGGAGGAGGGGAGGCATGAACATAGCAGCTGCATCAAAACTACTGTTGAAGATGCTGAGACCAGAAGGTCCAGCATCGGGTGGCATGCACCTCTTTGGATGTAACTCATAGTGTGCCTTCACTTTTTAAACAGCTCGAAGTTCAGCTTGAACATCCATTGATTATAGCTGTCCAGATTTGTGTAGCTATAGCAGACTTGACCTGTTCACTTTGCATTGTGATTTAAAACCCCCCAAATCTAGTCACTCCTAAAGTAAAATGAAATTAAATTTGTCCTTTTGGAAGGATTACAGTAAAAATCTTCATTTGTATTTATCTGACGTGTCTTTTTTGATACAGAATGGTTGGATGAATGTGATGAAGCTGAGGTCATTGAGGGAGACGAGCCTAAAGTCCTAGGACATGACCGCTGGGACATATGTTCACTCCTGTCACGGCACTGTCTTGCCTTTGCAGAATAGTGGAGATGTTTTCAATGTATTGTGTTACACATAGGCCTGTGTGGGTCTTGTAGCTGGCTGTGATTGTAGAAGGCACAGGGAACGCACTGTATGTCTTCTGGATGGTTTATCAAAGCGGATACATTGGTCGTTCTGCAACACTGAGGCTGCGCTCACATGATCAGAGTGCCTTTAGTCCTTCTGCAGTGTCTTTTTTTTGTTTGTATTTGTACAGACATTTTTTTCAAACATCTGAGGCTTCAGCATTTTTAGCCAATGGAAAGCTAGTTACAAGGGAAAAAAATGTGCGATAAGGGCATTTTTGTGTGTTTTTCTCATGCATTTTTCCAGGTGCTCCCATTAAAGTCCAAAAATATTTGGGCGGGTCCATGACATCCTGCACACCAGGAAGTGAATTGAATGATACTGGGTGTCAGTCAACCTAGGAAAGGACCATGCAATGAAAAAAAAATAGTATAGTCAATTAGTGTACTGTCCAGGAAAGAAAAAAATCGATCATAAGTTTGAAAAAATTATTCAATGCGCCATAGGCTCAAAGTGTAACTGAAGGGAAAACTTTTTTTTGTTTTGTTTTGGATAGAGTGGAGGGGGATTAGGACACCTAGCAATTTTTATTGGTGTCTGTGCCCTGATGGGGAGATTCACCCTCTATTTGTCCTGTTGACCATTATAAGTGAAAAGAAAATCCCACATTTTCGGTTGTCTCCAGAACAGTAATAGTGAAGAAATCTTCCAGTGGGGGAAGTGAAGGTAAATCTTCCCTATGGGACTGTCACAGTGTGCCTTCACCCTCCCCCCTTTCCGCGTCCTCATCCTGCACACAGCCTCAGAGGCCAGGCTGTGCAGGATGGGGGGAGGGGACCCCTGCGGCGAGGATCACAGCTCATCTGGCAATCTAGGCGGAGGAGCTGTGACCCCCCCCCGCCAGGAGACCCCAGCGGCAGGCCGCCAAGGTGTCTCGGTGTGCCTCCCGGCGGGCACAGCGCGGGCACGAAGCATTCCCGCGCTCTGTGCCCACCAGAGACAAAGGCCGCGCTCCCTCAGCGCGGCCCAAGTGAGGGGGGGTGCCTCGTTGCCCCGGCAACCTGACGCTGGGCTGGCCATTGCCGGTCAACCCAGACGCGTCCCACGCGGCTTTTAAAAGGTCGGCGCGAGACCAGGCCGGTCTCTCTCCTCCTGTGCCGCTGCTGGAGTGCGGGCCGCTGGGGGGCCCGGGTGGGGGGACTGGGCCTCCGCGGCCATCCCCGCTGCACACTCTGTGGGAGACTCCCCCAGGGGTCTGGGCTATTGTCCGCTGCCACTCTGCAATACTCCGGGGCTGGGAGTGTCCATGGAGGCTGCCTGTGTGTGTGTGCTCGTTCCTGCTCGGGACGGGGTGCTGTGCGGGGTCTGCGCTGAGGCCAAGCCCCTGCAAGCCTGCTGTGTCCCTACCTGCTGAAGCTCGCTGTGCCCCTATCGGCTGATTGCTGGGCCCCTGGGAAGCCGCCCTGTCTGCTGATTGCTGGGTGCCTGGGAAGCCGCCCTGTCTGCTGATTGCTGGGTCCCTGGGAAGCCGCCCTGTCTGCTGATTGCTGGGTCCCTGGGAAGCCGCCCTGTCTGCTGATTGCTGGGTCCCTGGGAAGCCGCCCTGTCTGCTGATCGCTGGGTCCCTGGGAAGCCGCCCTGTCTGCTGATCGCTGGGGCCCTGGGAAGCCGCCCTGTCTGCTGATCGCTGGGGCCCTGGGAAGCCGCCCTGTCTGCTGATCGCTGGGGCCCTGGGAAGCCGCCCTGTCTGCTGATCGCTGGGGCCCTGGGAAGCCGCCCTGTCTGCTGATCGCTGGGGCCCTGGGAAGCCGCCCTGTCTGCTGATCGCTGGGGCCCTGGGAAGCCGCCCTGTCTGCTGATCGCTGGGGCCCTGGGAAGCCGCCCTGTCTGCTGATCGCTGGGGCCCTGGGAAGCCGCCCTGTCTGCTGATCGCTGGGGCCCTGGGAAGCCGCCCTGTCTGCTGATCGCTGGGGCCCTGGGAAGCCGCCCTGTCTGCTGATCGCTGGGGCCCTGGAAGCTGCCTGCTGCTGAGCGTCCGCAAGTCGCCTACCTCCCTGGAAGCCGCCTGCTGCTGAGCATCTGCAAGACGTCTATCGTGAGTGTCCCTAGAAGCCATGAACTGCCCCTATTGTGTGCCTAGACCATCCTTGTCATGAACTGTTCCTATTGTGCGCACAGACCACCCGTGTCATTACCTGTCCCTATTGTACGCTCAGACCACCCTTGACATGAGCTGCCCCTATTGTACGCCCAGACTACCCTTACTTGAACCGCCCCATGGCATGCCCAGAGTATAGCTACCTGGGATGCCCCTGAGTGCTTGAGTCATCGCTACCTGCGGAGTCCCCGTGAGTTCGATGTCCCTAGAAAGCTGGGTGGGAGCTGTGCTGAGGTCAGCCCCCTAGTCTAAGACCCGTGAGCCTGATGTTGTCCCTAGTAAGCTTTGTGGGAGCTGTGTTGAGACCAGACTCCACAGCCAAGGTCCCGTTGAGGCCCTGTGAGCCTGATGTTGTCCCTAGAAAGCTGTGGGGGGGTTGTGCTGAGGTCAGACCCTATCGCCAAGGCCCTGTTTAGTCCCCGTGAGCCCGCTTACCGTGGGTGTCCCTACAAATCGCCTGTCGCGGAGTGCCATAAACTGTCCTGATTGAGTGTCTTTCATAGTTCAATAAAGCTTTGTGTGTTCCCCATCTTCTTTGTGTGTTCTGTCTTGCCTATGCTTCCGTTACAGGGAAACCGCAAGAATAGAACTGTCAGGGGTTATAACCCTTCTTTACTCTAACCATCATATCAATCTAATTACTTTTATCCAAATCATTCAGAATAATTTCAAAGAAATTGATCGGTTTTGTTCAAAATCGACCCATGACACAGTATATTTCTTTTCATTAATGCATACATTCCATCATATTGTCTGTTTCTGTTAAAAAGTGTTCTATCAGATTGTTGTGTATGGCCACTATTAGAGTTCCTTTAAAGGGTACATTTGTAGAGTTTTCCTCTGCCCTTGTGCAGTAAAAATTCGATTTGTTCCGATTAAAGGCTGTCTATTTTGCACCCCAATGATCAATGGCCTCTACTTAGGAATACATAGGATTTTTTTCTAAATATGCACAGAAATAAGACACCAGGTAGGATCCCAAGGTCTGCACAACAGTGTGTCCATGTTTATGCAGCCGCTGCGTCTCAGTTGACATGAATGGTACTGCCTGTACAGGGAGTATGCTAATGCACTGGGATGTGCTAATAACAGATGATTAATCTGCATTTTTTTACTGCCCCCCCCCCCCCTTCAGTCTGCCCTCCTAAAAGCAATTAGAGCAATACACTGTTTAAACTCTATATATAGACAGGCATCACTACATGTCACACTCTCCCATATAAATTAATGGGGTAGTAGCACAACTGCGAGCCAAATGCTTATCTCGTGGTTGCAGCATGGTTCCACGTGTAAAATTGCCACAAAGAGAAGTGAAAAAAACAGGCATCAGGAGGCACCCTCCTGAACCCCTGTTAACCTTCATTGACTGTCCTCTGAAAAGTGATCCGCTGTGTATCGCTTTCAGTGGGGTGATAAACAATATCATCGGTGTAAAAGGAGGCTTACAGTAAGGGTCTGGGTGACGAAGCAATATGCAATTAATAGCTTCTGTTACTGATGTAACATTTTAGTTGCACTTTGCTCAGTCTCCCTATCTTGTGACCTTGTCAGCCAGCAGTTATGAGAGGTTAACCACTAGCGAAGGACTTATTTCCCTCTTCCCGGCACATTACAACGGTCTAGGAGAGAACTGGGTCAAAGATTCATTCATTATTCTTGGCTACATACAATAAACACACTCATTGCTTTGCAGTGGAGTTACAGAAACAGAATATGCTTTGTGTTAAGGGGAAATGTTTACTTTTCCTCAATGAGTTTGAAGTGTGTGTGTGTGTGTGTGTGTGTGTGTGTGTGTGTATATATATATATATATATATATATATATATATATATATATATATATATAATGTGTGTGTATGTACTGTATGTGTATATATCTAAAATCAGGGTGGATTTGATTTAAATCACTAGTGAAAAGGCTCTATTTAAATCATAATAATTTTTAAAGAGCAACTGTCAGCTCTGTCCTGCAGCGGCTTCTCCTCTGACCTGCTGTTGACTCGCAGACCATCCCATTCACTTTAATGGGACGCCTGGTGATGCGGCAGTTACACAACAAAGAGAGGGACGTGACGTGATTTTTTTTTAGTGTGAAAAGTCGTCTTTTATACACCGGAAAATATGGCATTATTGAAGTTGCAGCAAAAGTCACAAAGATAAGACAAACCACTTCCATGCGACTTTTGTGATTTTAACATTGGAGTCAGTGCCCTCATGTCGCAAGAAAGACGCAGAAAAGTAGTGCAGGAACTTTTTCTTTTTTTTCTTTTTTTTTCACTATGACTTGAGTCGCAGCAATTAGGATGTCACCCATATGTGTCTTTACTTATGTGATTTTCTGTGTTGCACATCCCAGCAAGTCACATGAGAAGTCGCAGCAGTGTGAACTAGAGCTAGGTCCTAGCTTGTACTTTTTTTTTTTTTTTTTTTTTTATTTGATTACTTCCCATGGAGTAGAGATCATCATGATCTCTACTCCTCCAGTCACAGAATGGATCGCATCCTGCCAACAGAATGCAAAATGTTCACTGAATGGACAAACTACAGATTAAGTGACCCTTTATCAGAGCTGTACTCCAGCTGGTAGTGCAAGTTTAGTGCTGGATGTTCAGAGCTTACTATATTGTACAGGGTGAATGAATGTAAGAGTTTTACAAAACACTGCAGCCTACACACGGCACACTCTTGCACTAATTTCATTTTACAGTGCGTTTGGCCAGAGTTCAGCTATAATGGAAATTTTGCTTTGTTCTTTAAAATAAACACTGCAATAATAACTTACATTTTGCATGCACTAAAAAAATACACCATTCTTTTATTGCCCATGCTTCCCATGGTTGACCATGTAGTGTGGAAACAAATCCCTAATGGTAAATCCCATATTGCCATTCTCAGGTGCTCATTTTAAGGTTGATCATTGGTGGGGTGCAGAAGCTGGGCACATGATAAATGTTCATTTTTTTTTGCAGTCAGACTAAGGCTGATCCAGCATGTATTTAGCAGCTGCCGACACAGCACAGGCAATAAATCTATGTTGTCAGACACAGTGGGAACCTTTTTTTGGTCTTCCCAACCTACATAACTAATACAGTAAATATAAAACACACCGCAAGCCACCCGTGTGAATACTTTTATCATGTGTCCACTACATTTCTATGTACACAGGTAGGCCTTAAAGTAGATTTCCAGAAATGGATATTTTATACATAGTTCTATTAGTCTAGCTTGGATCATTGCAATTATGCATATACCATACCTGGCCGATGTCCTGGGATCTGGAAATCACTGAATTAAACACTACTCTAGTGATCTTCACTTGATTCTGGGTCCCGTGCTGAGCAGATGACCTGCAGTATTCTGAACACAGTAGGTTGACTGCTTGGCATGGGTGCCATTCAGAGAATGCTTTGCATTTTCGGACGGAATGCAAAGCTTTCTCTTATTGGGCAAATTGGAGAGGCAGGACAGAAATGTCATGCTCTCCAGCTCATCAAATTGGAGAATGCTTTGCTTTCATTTATAAAATGCAAAGCATTATATGATTGGCATCCGTGCCAAGTAGCCAACCTCCTGTATTTAGAATGCAGTAGGGCAGGTGTTCGGTGCAGGACCCAGAAGCAAGTGGGGGTCACTAGGGGAGTGGTGTCTACTAAAGTGATTGTCAACTTCCAGAGGCATTGGCTAGGTATAGTATATACAGCATATAGTTACATTGGTACATACATTTGTGCTCAAACGTTTGCATACCCTGGTATAAATTGTGAAATGTTGGCATTGATATTGAAAATATGACTGATCATACCAAAAAATGCTCTTTTATTGAAGGATGATGATCATATGAAGTCATTTATTATCAGATAGGTTTTTTGGTTCCTTTTTAAATCATAATAACAGAAATCACCCAAATGGCCATGAGCCAAAGTTTACATACCCTGGAATGTTTGGCCTTGGTACAGACACACAAGGTGGCATACACGGGTTAAAATGCCAATTAGAGGTTAATGTCCCACATCTGTGGCTTTTTAAATTGCAATTAGTGTCCATGTATAAATAGTCAATGAGTTTGTTAAGAAGCACTGACTAGGTTAAACACTGAGCCATGAGGATCAGAAAAGAACTGTCAAAAGTCCTGCGTAACAAGGTAATGGAACTTTAGAAAGATGGAAAAGGACATAAAAATGTCCAAAGCCTTGAATATGCCAGTCATCACTTCCACTAAGAAGTAGAAAATTCAGGGACCTCTTGATACCAAGCCAAGTACAGGTAGACTAAAAAAGATTGCAGCCACAACTGCCAGAATGATTGTTCGGGATACAAAGGGAAACCCATAGGTAACCACAAGAAAAATACAGGCTGCTCTGGAAAAAGACAGTGTGGTTGTTTTGAAAGAGCACAATATGATGACACTTGAACAAAAATGAGCTGCATGGTCGAGGTGCAAGAAAGAAGCCTTTACTGCACCAAAGGCCTGGTTAGGCATGTCAAGGTGTTGTAAGGCATATTATAACCGGGCTTTTTTGTGCCATTGGTGTAGTAAAAGCTTCTTTCTGGCACCTCGACCAAACAGCTCATTTTTGTTCAAGTATCACCATATTCTACTCCTTAAAAACAACCACACCATCTTTTTCCAGAGCATTCTGTATTTCTTTTGAGGTTGCCTGTGGGTTTTTCTTTGAATCCCGGACAATTCTTCTGTCGGTTATGGCTGCAATCTTTCTTGGTCTACCTGACCTTGGCTTGGTATCAAGAGATCTCTGAACTTTCCACTTCTTAATGGGAGTTAGGGACCTTTAGACTGTACACCCCTTGAGGGTTAGGGACTGATCTGAATGTACAATATATATATGTAAAGCGCTGCGTAAATTGATGGAGCTGTATAAGTACCTGAAATAAATAAATTAACCTCTAATTGGCATTTTAACCCGTGTGTGTCACCTCGTGTGTCTGTACCAAGGCCAAACATTCCAGGGTATGTAAACTTTTGATCATGGCCATTTGAGTGATTTCTGTTATCATTATGATTTAAAAAGGAGCCAAACAACTATTTGATAATAAATGGCTTCATATGATTATCATCCTTCAATAAAAGAGCATTTTTTTGGCATGATCAGTCATATTTTCAATATCAATGCCAAAATTTCACAATTTCTGCCAGGGTATGCAAACTTTTGAGCACAACTGTACATGAAATTTCTCTTTAATGTCTCCGACTTCAGAACTATGCCAATCGACCCCCCCCCCCTTCCTTCCCCGCTGTCCTGCTCTCCAATGAAAGTGGGATAGTGAGACTTTTGAAAGGTTCGGGGGGAAAAGTCTCATCAGGTGCACAGATCGGGGTCTGACAAATAAGGGACATACAGTCACCTTGCTGTACTTGCTGTTTATCTGTATCATTAATTACTAAGTTTAGGAACTCCAGACAGGCTCACATTAAGATACACACGGCACATATTTCAGTGTGACTGACAGGTGTGTTTACGTTTTTCAACAAGGAGCACATGGAAAGGCGACACATGTCAAACAACAACAGAGAAAAATTCCCAGCTCAACTTACCAACCAGCCTGCAACCAACCGAATTGTCCTGTCTAACAGTTCACATTAAAAACAGAGGTTTAGTTTGCACACATTTGCAAATACATGCGTAAAATTTCTGCCAGGGTATGCAAACTTTTGAGTACAATTGTACCTGGAATTTCTCTTTAATGTCTCTGACTTCAAAACTATGCCAATCGACACCCCCCCCCCCCTTCCTTCCCCGCTGTCCTGCTCTCCAATGAAAGTGGGATAGTGAGACTTGAAAGGTTCGGGGGAAAAGTCCATTCTCATCCTGTGCACAGATGGGGATCTGACAAATAAGGGATATACAGTCACCTTGCTGTACCCGCTGTTTATCTGTATCATTAGTTACTAAGGTTAGGACAGGCTCACATTAAGATACACGCAGCACATATTTCAGTGTGACTGACAGGTGTGTTTATGTTTCTGTGGATTACATGTCAAGCTCAGGAACAAGGGGTCGCTCTTGAGTATGTTGTGCAAGAACTTTAACCTAGATAGCAGAAATATGTCCGTGAATCCAGTCAAACTTAGCTGCTAAGAAATTACTTTACATGGATAAGTGGGAACAGTGCCTTGGGAAAAATATGGACCTGGAGGAATGGCACAAGCTAGCTTCGAGTGCATTAAAATTCTACAATACTTTAATTATTGACGCTAATTATAAAGAATTATTGAGGTGGTATATGGTTCCAACATGGTCAGCTTCTTCGTCCCCGGAGCTCCTCAAATTGCTTTGAAACTTGTGGACAGGAGACATTCCACACATAGAATCAACCTCAAACAAATTTCCATTAGATGCACTATTGAACTTACCAATCAAGGAGACCCCCAATCACACCAAGAAGCTAATTACATTCATAATTATAGCAACCAGAATTGCCTTTGCGAGATTTTGGAAATCTTTGTCCATTTCATTTCAACTAGGCCAAACTGTCTTAACTGATGGTTAATGAAAAATTAGCAGCCACCCTAAATGATAGGATGAAGACTTTTGAAAAGATCTGGGACCCTAGATACAATATTTTCCAGGAGCTGTAAGATATTTCTAAACAGGTGACCCCACAGGATGGGCTATGCCTCCTTTCTTAACCCTGCTCCACACTTTTCACCTTTTTTATGTATTTTTTGTTTTAATTCTTCTCTTTACTGAATCATTCTTCCCCATTTGTTAAGCAGTAATATTACACAGATCCCCTTGAAATTCGTATAAATTCTATAATCGGATGATCTGTAGTGCTTCTATGCCTTCTTAACCGAGGAGCAGGATCTCTCTTCTAAGGACTCCTTCACCTCTCGTTCTTGAACGTCTAAGAGCTTTATTTTAGGAACAGCACAGAAACAACTGTTCGCTTAAGTCCATATATGCCTTTGAAGTAGGGACCAGGAGTCTTAGAACATCAGGATAACTGTGGAGTAGGATGACCTGCTCTACACATGCAATACCAGAGTGAAAATAAAGACCTCTATAGTCCCCAGTCTATCTCAGGACCAAGCAAGAGAGGGTGACTACTTTCCTATATACAGTAGAACCATGGAGAAGGAATGTAGCCAACCTCTAACAGGAAGTTAGATCACAGCAGCAAAAAAAAAAAAAGAATTTGGAGATTTGCAGGAGGCTGAAAGCAATAGAAGAGAATTTACAGCGTGAACAGCACATATTTTAAAGAGATTTTATTTTTTGTAAACCTGTGTTTAGTTTCACTTTAAATCTGTGTTTTCAACCAGGGGGCAGCAAGCATGGGATTTGGTTTGCCCTGGATCAGCCTTATGACTTTTTCCATGGTACAGGCAGGATGATCGCCAGCACCATAATAACCAATGACCCTATAGGACCAGGGCACCTGACATCATTAATTGCTAAAGTGATGGCGGCTGGCTTACCTGCATTATGGCCATGCATGACTCTCATTTAGGGCATTCAGGAGAAGATGAAAATTTGCCTCTTCCAGACCTTCTCTAACTCCCGCCCTTTGCCACATAGCTGAAGCCAAAAGGTGGGGCTCTGTTGTGAAGAGGGGACTGTGTGATTGGGGCTACTCTAATGGGATGGAAGGGGACTCTAATGTGATTGGGAAACTCATGTATAGTGGAGCCTCTGATGTGATGGGGGGTCTGTAACATGATGGGGGCCTCCTGACATGATGGAGGAACATCTGATGTAAAGGGGTGCTTTCTGATGTGAAATTAATTTTAATAAGGTGGTTGTTTGAATCATCCCAGGCTTCTCATTAATAAGTAACATTAACATTTTTTAAAGAGCACCGATACTGAAAATAGGTTGAAAAATGCTGCTTCAAACAGCTCACTCGTGTGGATAATCAGTTGAAAATAGCTCTGCTCCATTCTGATCCAGAGACTGAATAAGTTCTCCATGGGGGCTGCCATCTTGCCTCTTACACGACAAAGAGAAGGTGAAACCTTGCCACCAATCACCAGCCCACAATGTCAAGATACCCCCAACCTATCTGTGATAGTTATGTGCTTTCTGTATACTGTACTTTGCTTTTTTTTAATCTGTAAGTATGCTCTGTATTGTTTACCAAGATCACAATTTTCTAACTTGGTCAACTCGTTTGTTCTTGTGATGGAATGGTGGTTAGAATAGTACCAGACTATGGTACTATCTGTCAGGGACCCCAGGCTGTACCGCGGCGCGCAAGTCTGCGCATGCGCGGTATACCGAGGCACACTAGCGTGCGGGCACTAGGACCTGGGCACCGCAACAGCATTCGCGCATTCGCGGACGCGTGCCTGGCACCAATGAGAGTGCAGGGCGCCCTATTTAAACAGACACTAAATATGCTCAAGTTGCCGTGTGGTCTTTTCCTGTGTCCTGAGAGATTGCTTTGCTGCCAACCCTGCCTGACCCTGATTCGTTGACTGTCTCCTGCTCTGATCCCTGGCTTGCCTGACCATTCTCCTGTTTAATCCTGTAAGTTTGATCTCCTGTTGCCGAACCTGGACCGTGACCCGTTTATTCTTCTGCCTGCCGCTTGTACCGACCTGGCTCCGCTGTTACCGACCTGGCCTGTCTGACTTCGCTCACTCCGCCTCACATCAGACTCTCACCTGCTACGTACCACCGACAAGTGCTTCTACCACAGCTGGTTGCACCCAGGGGCCGCGACCTGGTTTCGGCTTGCTCCAAGTCCATCCCCACCATCAGGGGCCCTGGTGAACAAGCAGGTCGGGACTTAGATTCTGCGTCCTGGGGAATTCCGGTCTGTGGAGCGCTAGAGGCTACCGCCGGTCTGTCCATAACACTATCCTGTTGTCTTCTTGTGATGGAAGGGTGGTTAGAATACTGTACCAGAATATGGTACTATCCTGTTGTCTTCTTGTGATGGAAGGGTGGTTAGAATACTGTACCGGAATATGGTACTATCCTGTTGTCTTCTTGTGATGGAAGGGTGGTTAGAATACTGTACCAGAATATGGTACTATCCTGTTGTCTTCTTGTGATGGAAGGGTGGTTAGAATACTGTACCAGAATATGGTACTATCCTGTTGTGTTCTTCTAATAGAAGGATGGTTAGAATACTATATCAGACTATGATACTATCCTGTTGTCTTCTGATGGAAGGCTGGGTAGAATACTGAACCAGACTGTGGTACTATCCTGTTGTCTTCTTGTAATAGTAGGATGGTTAGAATACTGTACCAGACTATGATACTTTGCTGTTGCCTTCTTTTTTTTCCATGATAACATCATCATGACAATCAACATAATGATGTAGTATTTTTTAATGGTCAAAATTAGTAATGCGATTTCAGGTTCATTCTTTAAAAAGTACATATGACAGCAGGGATGTTTGTCCCAGAAGTATGGCATTGAAAACCATTGTCAGTTCTTTATATACGTTACCTTGAAGAGAGAGTTCATATATTCAGATATTACAGAATCAGAATCCTGTTGTTTTAGTGTAATATGTAGAGTGTTTGTGAAACACTCTACATCAGAATTTTACAGGTAACATTTTCCTATTAATGTGTATTTGTGATGGGAACCGCAGAATGGAAGTCACCAGGTGAAGATAGTTCATAAAAGCACAATGTGCAATCTCTGCATTCAAAATTATTAAACGAGAACAAAAATACTCATTAATAGTGAATATTTTTTCTGTACAATAGTTGTATAAATGTGGTAAGTTTCCTTCTTTTAGTTATAGTAGATGACTATACTTTTGTGACTCGTATTTTGTTTTCTTGACAGAGTAGACAGAATTATGCCTAACACTAAGCATTTTGAGCCTGCATGTTAATTAGGCAATATTGGCGTGCACAGGTTAAGCTTTGACACAGGTACAGCGATGGATAAGAAGCTCCAGTCAGAAGAGGTATAGTACAGCTCTAAGTGATTTGTAACTCTTCTCCTTCTCTTGTTCCATCTTCAATGCTTTGGTCACCTGCCCTATCCATAACCTGTCTTTCTCTGGATTATCTAACAGATTATAAAACAGCTGATTGAAAGTGGCTTTCATGTATCTTCATCTGTCACTTTGCTAATTCGGTGTCTATAAAGCAGCTCTGTCCTTTTTAAGAAGGCTGTACTTGCAAAGCAGCAAGGGAATACTTACTTATCTTTCCTGTTGCCAGCATTATCAAGCACCAATTCGATGTGGGTAAGTCCCAGCTAAAGTTTCTTCTGAATCCGACACTTCCTGAAGTGTCGATATCCTCTGTCCTCCACAGCACGAGATTGGCACTCCTGGAAGTGTTGGTATCAGGAGAAATATAAGCCAGGACTTAAGTTGGCCATATGCTGATCAAAATTAAGCAGGGATCGGCTGGATTTCAGTCAGTGTGTGGTTGTCCCCCTTAATAAAAGTTGATCTTTTGATCAACCTCTGTCAAAGGGACAGTAAAAAATATCTTTGATAAGCAGCTGCAGCCCCTGATCAGTGTATTGTGACAGCAGCATGTGCCTCTGTTAGAATAAAAGGTCCCGGCGAGTGGAATTCCTCTATCCACCTCATTTGTGTGGATGGAAGAATTTGTTAGTTCTGCTGGCCGAACAAAAAAAAAACCTGTGTATGTCCAGTTTTACTCTGCATCAGGGCACTTATCTACAATGCAGATGAAGCAGCTATTCCTTTGCTTCTTTGCAGGTACAACCTTTTTAAAGCAAATTTGTGCAAGTGACACAACTCCCTTTCTCTATCAATGTGTACTCTTCTATGCAGAAAATCCCCCATACTCTTTCCTTTATCACAGTTGCCCTGTATAAGCTTCTTGTTGGATAGTTTTGGAGCATACACAGAATTGATGATGTCACTTCCCTCCATCAAGTGACATTTTTCAGGCCTAGAGTTTGGCTGCTCAGACCTGAGCGCTGCATCATGGTAGAAAGCCCAATAAGCTGATCACTAAGTATTTTGCAGCAGCCGTGATAGAGGGAGGAATGGTGGAGCTTCACTGTTTAGGTGAATACACGTAGGTCTGGGGTGGGCTAGCTAGAGACTTTCTTATTTTGCCCTGTTTAAACAAAGTGACAGTTATTTAATGTTTTGTGTTTTGAGGTTTGTAACTATAGATGCATATGGAGGCAGCCATATTTTTATATACATTATACTTCCAAAAGTATTGGGATGCCTACCTTTACATTCACATGAACTTCAGTGGCATCCCAGTCTTAACTCGTAGGGTTCAATATTGAGTTGGCCCACCCTTTGCAGCTATAACAGCTTCAGCTCTTCTGGGAAGGCTGTCCACAAGGTTTAGGAGTGTCTGTGGGATTGTTTGACCATTCTTCCAGAAGCACATTTGTGAGGTCAGGCACTGATGTTGGATGAGAAGGCCTGGCTCACAGTTACCTCTCTAATTCATCCTAAAGGTGTTCTATCAGGTTGAGGTCCGTACTCTGTACCGGCCAGTCAAGTTTCTCCACCCCAAACTCACTCATCCATGTCTTTATGGACCTTGCTTTGTGCACTGGTGTGCAGTCATATTGGAACAGGAAGGGGCCATCCCCAAACTGTTCCCAGAAAGTTGGGAGCATGAAATTGCCCAACCCCTGAAAAAACAACCCCATACCATATTCCCCCTCCACCAAACTTTACACTTGGCACAATGCAGCCAGGCAAGTGCCGTTCTCCTGGCAACTGCCAAACCCAGACATGTCCATCGGATTGCCATGACAGAAGCATGATTTGTCACTCCAGAGAACACAGCTCCACTGCTCTAGAGTCCAGTGGTGGCATGCTTTACACCACTGCATCCGACGTGGCCTACCACTTCATGGCTGAGTTGCTGTTGTTCCCAGTTGCTTCCACTATGTTATAAGTTATAATACCACTAAGAAACTGACCATGGAATATTTAGTAGGAAGGTAATTTCACAGATGGACTTATTGCACAGGTGACAACCTATCACGGTACCACACTTGAATTCACTGAGCTCCTGAGAGTGAACCATTCTTTCACAAATGTTTGTAGAAGCAGGTGATTGGAACACCTGAATTCAATGATTTGGAGGGGTGTCCCAATACTTTTGGAAAGTGTGTGTGTGTGTGTGTGTGTGTGTGTGTGTGTGTGTGTGTGTGTCTCAAAGGTTGTTTTGTATTGTTCCTTCTCAGAATGTAAGTCAATTGACTCATTGGAAACAATGGTGAATATGGTAAAATTATAAAAGAGGAAATTGACATAATAAATGACCTTGTAAAATACTGGATAGGTCACTATATGGACTCCCTGAAATTACACCCTTTAAATACTAAGTTCACATTTTACATAACCATAAACCAGCCCATGCAGACAAGGGGCCGTATTTAGTTTTAAATACATTGCATCGTTTGTAAAAAATATTGTTTAGTGAAATTGCCATACCTGGACCTGGAAGTGTGGCCAGAATACTCCCTATATTTGCATTCCTATGTCTTGTCTTATTTCCAGGGCACAGCAGATGTTGAGCAAAGTGTACTCTCCCATCCATGCTCCCACTGCTCACTACCACTGGGTAAATGGTGTCAGAATTTACCTGACTGGATGGCATCACTGTCCTCATGCCACGTCACATTGTCTCAGCTTGGCGGTTGGCTTCTCAGGCCTTAGCACTGTCACATGGGGGTGAGGACACAGTGGGTAGGTTGTAGGGGAGCGGGGATTGGTCGGTGTACTTTGCTGGACAGGGTTGGACTATCAGGAGACACTGTTCCTTCTGGCCTTTATGTGTTTCCAGGCATGGAACAATATGTGACTCATTCCCTTTCCACATAACAATGCTGATGTCTGGTAATTGGTTATTCAGGTTCTTAGTGCTGTCATATAGGAGCAGGGATAGTCCTTAGTCAAGTGTAATTTGCAAGTTTTTTGACTTGTGCAGGGTTTCTTCACTTCACCCTCATGTTACTTTGCCCTGCATGAGTTAAGCACTGGTTCACTTTTTACCTATGCCACTCTAGCTATTGAACCCAAAGGTGCGTAATTAGTACCACTCTACTAACCCTCTCCTAGTATGGTGGCTCCCTTGCTAGCAATGAGCATTCCTCAGCATTTCAGCTGATGAGGCAGCTGCTTTTTATGTAAGTGTCAGCTGCAGTTGGGCTATATCTTTCCAGTGTTTTATGGCCTTCGGCTTAGAGTAATAGTTGCATAAATCAAGTACTTTGTATCTAGGTCAGAGGTTATTGTGCAAACTCTGTCTCTAAGATCTTGTGCTGTACTTAACTTGGGAATGTACCATACCTGAAGCTTATTGTTTTCCATCTCATTTTGGCTGCAAAATTATAAAAATATTTTTGATTTGCTTTTTTCTTTTACCAAATATTTTATTAAGCATGTAGAAAGAAACATACAAACCATGACAAATCGTATGATACTTGACAAAAAATCTGTTTGGATTCACTGTTGTGAAGGAAAGGTCTAGGCATATGACAAAAAATGAAACCTGTCTCTGATAACATCCTGCTTTTGTGTACTTCTGGCTGAAATCAGTCATTCTACACAAGAATGTAGCTTGGCCCAACGATGGCCACTGCCCTATCCATACAAGACTTATTGCATGCTTGTTGAGAACTGATTTGTAACCTTCAGCTCAGGCACTTTTTCCAGTAGGCTACCACTTTTGATTCAGACAGGAGTAACTCTTTAAACTTGGTTTGCTTTCTTTATTCTATTTTGTGGCAAAGATAAATAATGCACTGCCACCCTGAAATGCAAGTCAGATATTAGCTCTGAGCAATTTAAGGTAGTCAGACCAATAAAAGCTATTTGTTATTGATTATTCTTTCTACTTCTACCTTTTGGGGACACCAACGGTTCGGCAGATTAGTTTCTCTAGACATAATCTTGTTTTCACCATCTTGTGCCTAACTAGATAAACGTGCTGAGGAACAGTACTTGCATACCCATTAGCAAAGCATGCTTTCTTTTTCAGTTTTTCTCTTTTACCATGCTGGAAGTCTATTTAGCCAGCTTGCCTTATAGGTATGTCATCACTTTTTATTGTATTTTCATCTGGAAATGGGATAGAAACAGGGTCTCTTTAAAGCAGTACTCCACGCAGTATGTTTCTTTAGTTTCCCCTGACCAAAATGGTGCGGGGGATAATTCTCATCATCAGAGCTATTGATATCAATAAAATCTACTCTGGAGTTTATGAAAATTTACACTGGATAAGCCATTAACTTAAATGCAGTTCAACTTAAAGCTTTTGAGCACGAGCTGTATGAGAAGGCCCTGCTTTGGGTGCTTCCGCCGCAAAAGGGTGGGCTAAAATCGGACTATATTGACCTCAGGTTTTGGGTGGTAAGCAGTATTCATCACAGTATTTTGCTTTTTGTTTTTTTTTGTTTTTTGTTCCCCTGGCTGGAGCTAGGTTTCAACGCCTAATGACTTCACCATCATGGTGTCACTGGATACCTATTGGTCAATCTATCAGAATATATGGTTAAAGGCAAGCCATGGCTGATTAAGCTGGAATGGTGCTGGGGGTGATTCTCACCACCGGGGCCATTGACATCAATAAAATCTAGTCTGGATTTTATGAACATTTATACTGGATAGGCCATCAACTTAAAGGCACTTAAGCTTTGTGGCATGAGCCATATGGAGAGGCCCTACTTTGGGTGGTCCTGCAGCAAAATGGTGGGATAAAATCTGATTATGTTGACCTCAAAGCTTTGGGTGGTATGGTTTCTATTTAGGTCTTCCTCCTTGCTTCCTAAAGGGCCAGATTTCCAGATTTACCATTAGGCACTGTAGGGGTTATTGAGGAGAGGTAACTAGGATCTCTATAGTTGAGGACACATGCAGCAACCTACCCTTTGCTTTGTTTGGGGGGGGGGGGGGTGATACAGTTGATGGTTTTTGCATATAAAGCAAACAGTATGCTGCTTCATGAAAGGCTGTGCCCAGGACAACCAAATCTTTACAGGCTGTCTTTATTTTCCTCTGCCCAAAGTGACAAATATTTTTAAAAAGGCCCTACCCTGCTGGCATAGGCGTTATAACTACTTGTGATCCTTTCAGATCGGGCATTTCTAGTTAAAGAGGAAAAGGCAAACATCCGAATGCCATATATATGGGAATTTGTTAGGTCATTTCAACCACTTTCAGTCAGCTTTCAATTGAAAAAATGACCCTAGACCAGGGGTCTGCAACCTTTAAGACATAAAGAGCCACTTGGACCCATTTCCGAGAGGGAAAAAAAGACTGGGAGCCGCAAAACCATTGCAACATTTAAAACAAATCCGACACTGCATATATTGCAAAAAACGCTCTGGTCATGAAGGGGGTTTAAGGGCCCAGTAAGCAAAGGGTTAATCAGGGCCACAGTGTATAGTCATAATCACAATCATAGCCTTAGGTCAGTGGTGGGCAACCTTTTTTTTTCGACTGAGCCAAATCTCGCCAAAACCACGATTGAAATTTTATTTTGAGAGAAACATTTTTAAAACTGAAAATACATCCCCCATATAGTAATTCATCCCCCATATAGTAATTCATCCCCCATATAGTAATTCATCCCCCATAGTAATTCATCCCCCATATAGTAATTCATCCCCCATAGTAATTCATCCCCCCTATAGTAATTCATCCCCCCTATAGTAATTCATCCCCCATATAGTAATTCATCCCCCATATAGTAATTCATCCCCCGTAGTAATTCATCCCCCATAGTAATTCATCCCCCCTATAGTAATTCATCCCCCATATAGTAATTCATCCCCCCTATAGTAATTCATCCACCCTATAGTAATTCATCCCCCATATAGTAATTCATCCCCCATATAGTAATTCATCCCCCCTATAGTAATTCATCCCCCCTATAGTAATTCATCCCCCATAGTAATTCATCCCTCATGTAGTAATTCATCCCCCCTGTAGTAATTCATCCCCCGTAGTAATTCATCCCCCCTATAGTAATTCATCCCCCCTATAGTAATTCATCCCCCATAGTAATTCATTCCCCATATTGTGTGAATTCACTTACCTTTGCTCCGCGCGTTCCTCTCGCTGGGTTCCCGCGCCGTTCTGGTCTTCAGGGCGGACTGTGAGAGGAGAGGAGTTCGTCACGCTGCCCCGCCTACATCCGGGCTGCCCCGCCTACATCCTGACAGCCAATGTTTGCCAGCGGGCGCCCGGCACACAGAAGATCTACATTAAAAGAGCCGCGGCTTGCCGACCCTATTGCCTGTCACCTGGTGGGCAGTGTGCTCCGGAGCCGCAGGAAAGGTGAAAAAGAGCCGCGGGTTGCCGACACCCGCCCTAGACGAATGCAACAAATTACCCCTCACTGTTTATATGGATACCCTCAATGATGAAAAGTGGCAATGATAGATTGCTTTGAACCATTTTTTTTTTTGCAAATGAGAGCTGGTTTAATGGGGGTTATCCTGGCCATATCATTTAAAGTGTTAATTTTTTTTCTCACCACAAATGCTTACGTATTTTAGATAAGTAACACAAATGTGTTAGTGCAGCTCTCTAACACAGTGAATGAATTAACAAGTGAAAAATCACATTAAATGTGAACAATCATAGGTCCATAAAAATAGCCAAATATACATCTAAAAATAAATATTCAACATGTGCAATATGAACTTTAAAAGTATAATCACTATCCCTCTAATTAAAAAAAAGTCACTGTAAAATTGTGATGACTGTCCCTTTTTAAATGTCATAAATAGAACAACAAATCTTCAAAATATGAATCCATGTGTGAACCAGCTAAAATAAAAAATTTTTTCGACCAAAGTGTGTGTTAATCAAAATAAAAGTTCATATGTATTCATTATCCCATGCATCCAAGTGGATTCTGAACCAGTGATCTGCTATTCCACTGTGTGGACCGCCACCAAGCACCTTGCACTCACCAGAAGGTATGGCTGCTTAAATTACAGGCAGCATAACCACATTATATGTATTCCTCAAGACATGAACATAGCCTCCATTTGGATAGAACGGTATTTTTAGATGTATATTGGGTCATTTATATGGATATGGCTGATTGGATTATGTATTTATGCATTGTTAAGGTTTTGTGCATTGACCTTTTGTGCTAACTGCTTTTTTTCTTGACACTAAGCGCTGATCTTTACGTTCTGTTTGGCATTGTGGTTGATTGAAAGACCACCAAACTGCCTACTGTGTGACTGGCATATAGCTTATTAATGGTAAAATGTAGGTAGTCAGGTGTAGGCCAAAATATTTTTCCTGTTAACATTCTGAAATAATTATAACCACTGACATTCTACAGCAGGGTTTCTCAGGCAGGGATCAATGGAACCCTAGGGTTTCTCCAGAGCTTGCTAGGGATTCCTTGAGCAAGGAGCAATTTCTGCCTCTCAGTTTCCATCAACATCACTGATCCTTTTTAGCTATGTGTAAGAGGGCAGTTCTTCCTATATATAATATGTATATTCTTATATAGATATAATAATTTATAGCAGGAGTTCCCTGAGACTGAAAAGATATTTCAAGAGTTCTATATTGAAAAGGTTGTGAAAAGCTGTTCTACGGGCTTGTTCCTGGAAAACCTTGGTCAGTGGTCTTCACTGACATGCTGCATGTTTATACCACGTTTTACAGGCTTATTCCAGGAGATCTATAGTGAGTGGTCTCCTTGACAGTCTACAAGTTTTGTTCCTGAAGATTTATAATGAGTGGTCTCTGCTGAAAATCTGTAGGCTTGTTTCAGAAGATACATCTTGAACAATGTCCACTGACATTCTACAGGGTGGTTTCTGGATATCCAAAGTGAGTGGTAGCTTCTGATATTCTACAGGTTTGTTCTAGGAGATTCATAGTAAGCAATCTCCAGTGACAATCTACAGTCTCATCCTATGAGGACCATAGTGGGTGGATCCCATTGACATTTTACAGGGTTGTTTCTGAAGATCCATAGTGTATGGATCTCACTGACTCTCTACAGGCTCTTTCCAGGAGTATCATAGTGAGCGGTCTACACTGTCATTCTACAGGCTGGTTCAATAGGCAAAGTGTAATATGCAAATAAATTACCATTGTTTTATTCATATTTGTGTCTTCATTGGCAAGATTTCACTCTAACATTCTATTCCGCTGACCACACAAGAAGAGACAATTCCGCTATGGGGACCGAGATGCAAGCAAATCCTAACCGTGTTTCAAAACCTTTCCTACTTTATAAAAAACAGTGTTTTGGTTGAGTTTAGTGGAATAACATGCCTTAATGCTTGCTTCTGTGTTCCCTATCCAATTCCTAACACATTTGTTTTTTTTGTGCAGCCCATATATTGGACATGAATTACACATGCTTAAGGAGCTACCAGGTCAAACACTAGGCACCCTTGCGAAAGAGCAGTCAGGAGCTAAGTGTCTCTTTGTTGATTAGCAAAAGGCTACGGTGATCTCCGTCCTATTGACTGTAGGCCTATTAATCCTGTTGGCTGTAGGCCAGTGGTCCAAGGTAGCTTCGGCCAATAGGTTTGCTATGACATGAGTTATAGAGATGCCACAGACACTGATTTTCTCTTTGTAGTGACTCAGTCATTAAAATGTCTGCCTTAATATTGAATATCCCTTTGACTAAAAGACCTGTGAGTACAAATCATATGTTCTAGACAGTCTACCAATTGAACTGGCAGTGTACCTAAAGTCACAATGTATCCTAATTTTTTTTCCCCATTCTGATAAGGTCTGCAAACATGTATTTGCAAAAAAACCTATCTTTTTTTGGTCCTCTGACATTTATTAGTGACATGTCATTGTTTTTACTCCCATAGGCCAAGCCGGTCCGCTTGGTAAAGCCAGTGTCATTGGTGAAACTGCCAGGCAGGTACCTGGCACATCAGGAGTCATTGCCACACCTACCCGTCCCTGCACTTCAGCAGACTCTAGATAAATATCTGTTGGCCTTGAAACCTCTGGTAAGTCAGGAGGAATGGAGCCACACCACCCAAATGGTGGAAGAATTCCAGAGCTCAGGAGTTGGTGAAAGGCTGCAGAAGGGCCTAGAGAGGAGAGCAAGGAAGACAGAAAACTGGGTAGGTAGAACTTTCCATTTTACTAAAGATGCAACATAGGCTTAACACAAATTTTGCAAGCCCATTCAGATATTCTAGTAATTGAAATGATATTGATGACTGTGTAAAGACATTTATATCTCACCTTACATTAGGTTCTATGAAAGCCAGAGTTTCTTGATTTAACCATTTCCCGACCGGCCGTTGTATATAAACGGCCGGACAGTGGCACTGCAGGGTCGGCTGGCCGTTTATAAACGGCCTCTCCGCACCCTGCTTCTGCGTGCTCCCCGGGAGCGGGCAGCACAGCGATCCGGTGCCCGCTGTGTCCTCCGAACACAGTGAAACACCGATCGTCGGACGGGACCTCTATACGAGGTCCCGATCATGTGATCACTGATTGGCCAATTAGTGATCACATGCAAAGTAGTAAGCAAGATGTCACTTGTGACATCATTGCTTACTACGTGTGAAATCTGTGAATGATCACAGAGGTCACATGGTACAAGGCTATTCACAACAGCCTTGTACCATGCGACAAGCAGTGACCAATCACAGCTCACTCAGTAGTTCTCAATGGCTGCAAGAATGGAGACAGAGAGAAAGAGAACTGATTGCTTTTACATCCTATATGGGTGTAAAAGCAATCAGTGTAAAAAAAAAAAATCTTCATCACCCCTCAAAAGTAGTACTGTACTGCTAGGGTGACAGTATGTAAAAAAAATAAAATAAATAATATAAAAAAAAAAATAAAAATGTAAAAAAAAGGTTTAAAAATTATAATTTTTGGTTATAAACTAATTTTGCTAATTTTTTTTTTACTAAAAAGATAACAACAAATTTTGGCCAAGATTTATGATGAAATATTATTTATTTGCAAAATTTTATAAGAAAAACACTTTCTTTTCAAAATTTTTTACATTTTCATTTACATAGCAAAAAAAATAAAAATCCCAGTGGTGAATAAATACCACCAAAATAACGTTTTATGTGTCTTAAAAAAATGGTATATTCATATGGGTACAGTGTTGTCATTCAAAGTGTGATAGCGCTGAAAGCTGGAAATTGCCCTGGTCAGGAAGGGGGTAAAAGTGTCCGGACTGGAAGTGGTTAAAGCAAACAGTCTTTTTTTTTTTTTTTTTTTTTTAAACGATGTTAGTATTTCTGTGACATGAGCAAATGAATATAAAAATGAAATACTTTTGTCTATTTCACACTATTTCAATAATGAAACAAGATCAGTGAATCCTGAATAAGTAGATCAGTATTAAGAAAGACTACAGGTATATATCGATAAATTATAAAGATGACGCTTTAGCCTGTCACATGACAGTGGTAGCTCCATATTTCGATCCAGGTGCCCTTGAGAATACACCTATCAGCAATGTAAGCATTCTTCACTGTTTACAGAACTGCAATAAAGTGTCATTAAATCCTTTCAGACAACTTTTATATGGGTCACCAGCAATAAAAGCAATGCCTTATGGCACATCTCAATATAATGATCCCAAGTACCTGGGCTCCAGCACCATAAACTGTGGGGGAGTGCTGTTTTCTGGAGGATTGATTGTGCCCCCCTGGACAAAAACGAGCAGTTAACCCATGCAGTGCGGAGCACAGCCCCACTGCATGGAAGAAAATGTTTTGTTTTTTTTGTTTTGTTTTTTTTCATGGAGTTCTGCTTTTAATCATTTCTTTCAAAACCGTTGTGGTTTTTCTAAAGAGGCCCTTTTATGTGTTTTTATTTTTTATGCTCCTCAGCTGTCAGACTGGTGGTTGCAGACAGCTTACCTAGAGTACCGTCTGCCAGTTGTAGTTCATTCGAGCCCTGGTGTGGTGCTACCAAAACAAGACTTTTTGGACAGACAAGGGCAACTCAGGTAAAGTACCGTTAACCTGTGATTTGTAGAATACTGTGACCTTCGCCTGTCGTGTGAAAGAAGGTGGTTGATTTCTGAAAGGGATAAAAGCTGACATTTACTCCTACTGACCTTTCCCACACTTACGGGGAACTATTTATTGCTGCGTACTGTGCTGAGCTCAAAATACAGACCAATAGTATTTATCAAAGAGAGATTGTCTATGTCACGCCCCCTATTACACGGCACTGTTATAACTGCTGGTGACCATTGCTATGCACACAGACAGAGCTATTGCATGTTTCTATGTGCATAGTATTCAATTAAAATATTAAATGTACAGAGATCATAAGTGGATGGAATTGTTTCACAATCCCAAGATTTTATTAATTAATTAATACATTTTATCAACTTATTACCTTTACAGCAATCTATTAAATTTACAATACTCCTCTTTACATACCTGCACAGCACAAGTGAGTCCAATATAGCAGCACAACAATCTAGCTCACTTTAAAGTGGTGACAACAGAACTAGGCACCAAGGGCCATTGACTGGATGGACTGGAAAATTCTGGAAAGTGATCTTAGAGGGGTATTAAATCTCAAACCAAAAATTTAATATATTGCAACTTACCAACCATTAGATGTGGTGGCTGCATTAGTTTTCTTTTTATAGGTTTTTTTTTCCTCTGTTTTCACCTTGTGATCTGGCCAGTTATACACCTCCTGTATTTAAAGTGCCTGCACTCTGACTGAAAGCTCAGGGGATTCTTTAGACAGCAGCATTGTCAGTCTGAGGGGAGGGAAGTGTTAGATGTACTACCAGATTTTGGTACACAAATTGAAGCCAAACTCCAGCTCACACTGTAGTTACACAAGCAGTTACAGCAACAGTTTGTTTTTCTTTTGGGATAAAGTTTTTACACGAATAAATAAAAGCTGGTCATTGTAAGCACTCCTGTCAGTGGTAAGTGGTTTGTCTCAACACATTGCTACTTTTGCTGGAGTGCTTGTTCTGGTTTAAAACAACTAGATCCCCAGATAAAAATAAAGGAAAGAGAGCCTAAAAAAGAAAACGAATGCAGACATCACATCTAAGAAATGGTAAGCTGTAATATAATACATGTTTTCTTTTGGGTTTATTGCTGCTTTAAAGAGGAACTTCACCCTTAAAAGTATAAAACATAAAAAGCCTTAAATTTTTAAAAATAAGGTACTTGCCAGTTCTTGGAATCCAGCATTGTTTTCCCACAACTGGTTCTTCTCGCAGCTGTGGGTCCCAGCGCCACCATCTTGAATTTGGAAGTCATCTGTGACTTCCTGAGGAATTACAGGCAATTCTCCACTGTGCATGTACGAGATCATGTAGCACAGGTAGACTGGTCCTATAATCTCCTGGGATGTGCAACATGTACCAGGAGTCTGTGGAGGGGAGAGTGACGAAATTCTTGTATAAGCAAGATATTAGGAAGTGGGAGCCGGTACCTGCTCCCTATATATATATATATATATATATATATATATATATATATATATATATATACTGTATATTATCCAAAACTATTGTGGGGAGGAGGAAAAGCAGCACTTTCACTTTTGGGTGAAGGTCCACTTTAAATTTTAAACAGTGTAGATGAAAAAGAGATCTAATCCAATTTCCTAATGATCAGAAGCTTCAGTAAGTGGGTCCTAAATGCTGTGGACCTTTTTAGTACCTTTACAAGTCTGCATGAAATAATTTATAATAAGTTACAATGAGCAACAAAAGTCTCATTGCTGCACTTTTGAAAAAAAAAAAGTTCTTAGCCTGAAAAATTTAAAATAATGCAGCCACCATATTGAAGGACTGGTGAATTTCAATGCATTTTTTAATTGTTCTTGGGTTTATTTATGCTTTAAAAAGCTGTCTTTGATGACATCTCAGTCTGAGCAAATCTACCTGACTGGATCTCAGTCTAATGCCTGCCCAGGGATCAGTAATCTTTATATCAAGTTACATGATGGCTGCAGCAGGAAACCAATGTATAGAACTCATATTTTTCCCAGAACCCCATTTTGTTCAAAACCAGCTCTACCTTAGGGAGTTTAAAAGTAGAGATTTTTGTGTTCATGACAAGAAAGAGATACCTTTTAACTGAAATTAATAATGTGATTTGATCATACTGGCATGTATCGCATGTACCTGGCTCCCTGCTCTGAAAATTGGCCGTATCTTACTGGGTGTGGGTAAATTGAGTCTGAACTCACCTTTGGTATACATTGTATATGTTAGCCGTTGTCATTGTCACAGAAAATATTTTATACACTATATATTGCCAAAAGTATTGGGCCGCCTGCCTTTACACACACATGAACTAATGGCATCCCAGTCTTAGTCCGTAGAGTTCCATATTGAGTTGGCCCACCCTTTGCAGTTATAACAACTTCAACTCTTCTGGGAAGGCCGTCCACAAGGTTTAGGGGTGTGTCTATGGGAATGTTTGACCATTCTTCCAGAAATGCATTTGTGAGGTCAGGCACTGATGTCGGACAAGAAGGCCTGGCTCCAATTCATCCCAATGGTGTTCTATTGGGTTGAGGTTAGGACTCTATGCAGGCCAGTCACGTTCCTGCACCCCAAACTCACTCATCCATGTCTTTATGGAACTTGCTTTGTGCACTGGTGTGCAGTCATGTTGGAACAGGAAGGGGCCATCCCCAAGCTGTTCCCACAATGTTGGGACCAGGAAACTGTCCAAAACATCTTGGTATGCTGACGCCTTAAGAGTTCACTTCACTGGAACTAAGCCTACCCCTGAAAAACAACCCTGTACCGTTCTCCTGGCAACTGCCAAACCCAGACACTTTTATCGGATTGCCAGAGAAGCATGATTCGACACTTTATAGAACACGTCTCCACTGCTCTAGAGTCCATTGGTGACATGCATTACACCACTGCATCCGACGTTTTGCATTGCACCTGGTGAAGTAGGGCTTGGATGCAGCTGCTCGGCCATGGAACCCCATTCCATGAAGCTCTCTGCGTACTGTTGTTGTGCTAATCTGAGGGCCACACGAAGTTTGGAGGTCTTTTAGCTATTGACTCTGCAGACAGTTGGCAATTTCTGCACACCATGCGCTGACCCCACTGTGTCATTTTACGTGGCCTACCAGTTCATGGCTGAGTTGCTGTTGTTCCCAGTTGCTTCCATGTTTTTATAATACCACTAACAGTTGACCGTGGAATATTTTAGTAGCAAGCAAATTTCACGGATGTATCTGTATGGTCCTCCCGCACTCTGGGTCCCCGAATAAGTGTAACTAAAAAGCTGCTAGCACCTTACCATATAATTGACATATTGATGCTACGCTATATCTAGGTGACAAATAAACTCCTGCTATGATTATAGCCCACACAGTGTAAATTATACTAAAAACTAGTAAAATAAATATACACAAAACCAAAATAAGAATATTGAATAGCATGCACATGAAAACATCCAAATTTGTGGATAACAGTGAATAACACCCAAAGGTAAAAAGGTGTAACCTAGGCACACCACTAGGTGACTATGGGTGAACAAAACATATAAATAACATATAAATAAAATGTAAAAAAAAATTATATATATATATATATATATATATACACATACACACACACTAATTCTTTTTGAATTGTGCCCCAAAAAAACCATGATATGATCATTTTGAGGATATCAAAACTCAGTGATACAAGTACTACAACAAAAATACTATTCTGCAACTGATTAGTTGCTATAGGAAATGCTCCCAAATTTTAAGTGTTCACAGTGAACATAATGAAAGATAAGTGGAAGTGATAAAATAAATAAACAGTAGAAACTGTGTAGATGAAAAGTAAAAGTTTTGCAACATACTTCTATTGCTGAAATCCTCTGAAACTTACGGATTCAAGTGAAAATGTGATGAATAGAATACATGTGAAATCACAAGACTGTGACCCCTAAATCGGGTATGTGAAATAAATAGTGTATAAGTGACATAAATAATATGAACACAATGGGTCCTAAATAGCATACAAAGGACCTGATAACAACAACTCCCATGAACTACATATACTTCAGCGAAAACGTGAAGTCTAATACATCTTAAACGGTGAAGGTGTTTAGTAGTTCTTAGATAGTGCTGGCATTATGAAGGTGAATACACAATGCAATGAGATCCAGCACTAGGCGAAATGTCCCCTCACCTCCATGGTGTGACCCTGCAGGACCAAAAAGCCTTTCTCATATATTATCGTATCAACCAGGAACTAGGATCCACTTCCACAGATATCAGGTCAGAAGATGGGTCAGTCCCCCTCACTGGTGGATATCAGCACAGCAGGAACCCTCTCCAGAGCAGTAAATATAGGAACAGCCAAAACACGTACAGCCGGAAAGAATGTAAAAGAAAATGCTCCCATAGTGTAATAATTGCATGGGTTTAATAAAAAAAACAATCAAATGCCCACTCACATGCAATGATTTTTATATAAGCCTTAACCACATGCTGTGGGTGTACTTGCATGGGTTTGTATTGGAGTTCCAATATGGCGTCCCAATATGGCATCCACACCCGAAATTACATCACCACGTCCTACATGTTACGTCACGCTAACACGTGACTTCCTCAAGGTACATGATTGGTGACTTATGCTGCAATTTATAGGGAGTTAATCTGTCAATCAAAACCGGGGAAGGTGGACCCCCAGCCGCCATTTTATTTAAGTCCTCCGATCTAATGGGGAACCTTTAGTACAGAATGCTAATATAGATAGATGGATATATATAGATATATATAGATATATATATATATATATATATATATACAGCGATGAGGACTATGTAACATATGATATGTCATTTAGATGGCAGTTGTCAGACCCCCTTCCACAAATTATCCCTTCAGGTGTCAAATCCACCCTCTTTGTACAAGTTATTTCTTCAGATGACAAACCAACCCTTCTACAGATTACACCTGATTGGTTACCATGCGCAGCTGCACCATACTCTGAGTGCTCCAGTTTTAGTAAATCTCCCCCAAAGCAGACTGAGAGAGTTTATTCCCAGACTTCCCTTACAGCCCTGTGTCATGTTTTCATCACATGATGAGAAGGTGGGATTAGATTTCCCCACTCTTCTGTACAGTTGCTGTGCTGGTCAGAAGCCTCATACAGGCATTGGGTAGTGGAATAAGCGTTCCAGCATCTGGCATTGGTATGTAGGTTAAACCCAGTACAGACCAGTCCATGCTTCTTGAATTGGTAGGCATGTACAGTATGTGCTATAAGCCCTGCCCAGTTCTCCTGTGTTCTGTAATCCTAAAACGTTTCCTGTCATCGGGTGACAACACTGTTCCTGCATAGAAACAGGATCACTAGTTGTAAACAAAGGAAAAAGGCCTGAATGCAGCTACTACATACTGTATAAAGTCTGGTAAGCTGACAATTATTACATTTTTGTTGTTAGGTTCAGGTACTATTTTTAATACTGCTCTTTTGTCTTTGTAGATTTGCTGCTAAGCTGATTGAAGGCGTTCTAGACTTTAAGTCTATGATAGAAAAGTAAGTCAAAACATTAACCTGAGGCATTCTTTTCAGATCCTCTGTCCTTATGTCTAATTTGTATTTTTATCTTGCAATTAGTGAGACCTTGCCTGTAGAACATCTTGGTGAAAAATCGCTCTGTATGAATCAATACTATCATATATTATCCTCCTGTCGCATTCCGGGCCCAAAGAGAGATTCGGTTGTCAACTATAGCCAAGCCAAGAAGCCCCCCACTCACATTACAGTGGTCCATAATTTCCAGGTGAGGCTCTGTCTCTTCAGTGATGGGTGCTTACTAAACTGTCTCCATATTCAGAATAGCTTGGCATGGATTCAACTAGTTACTAACATCTCTGGTCTTTTCTGACTCTATAGCATCACATAGTTTCAACAGATTTGCTGCCCACAGATTCATACTGCAAGCCTTTTGTTCAGCCTCATCCCAAAATATTTCTGTCATGTACTCCAAATTCTGACCTTACCATCTGCACATCACAATGGTGACTATTGTGGGAAGGGACCAATTTGCAGTATTCATTTGTCTATTTTTGGTGATCTAATACCCACTGTAGTCTCATATATATTCTCCTTTCATACTGACAGGAATGGGATGCATGATAGTTTTTTGCTACAACTCTTCCTTCAAGATCTGATGTTTTTTGCATTCTCAAATTCCTTGATGCACATCCCTATTATAAATCGTGACCATTTGCACAGTGGTGGACTTTTAGTTTGCTCAAACCTGATCATTTTTCTTTAGCGTCTATCGTTAAAAGTATTTTCACTCACAGAACTTGTTCTGGGTTCTCTTTTCATTTTGTTCACTGCTCGTTTACTTTCTCAATGTTTTTGTCACTTTTATATTTTGCAGTGTCAGGCAACCTAATGTCTATGCTATACAGATACCTCCCTTATTTCTGGTGCTCATTAGATTTACATTCCCCTTTTTCTGTCCTCTTCTTTCTCCCATTTTCAATTTCTGTCTTTTCTGGTTTTTGACCACTTCTGTCTGCCCTCTTCCCTTATGCTTTCTGTTTGCTTCTGTTTTCTCTATCTGTCCTCTTTGCTTTCTGTTGACTCCTCTTTCTCTCCACTATTTATCTCTCTTTACATTGTATCCTCTGCTTTCCCTCATCTTGTCCTTTTTTTCTCATTCTATCTGCTTACCTCTCTTCCTTCTCTGCTCACTTGGCTTTCTTGTGCTCTATGAAGCAGACCTAAACTGTAGAATTAGGTCCACTTACAATGACTACATGGGCTGTAGGGAGGCAAGTTAGGGGCAGTAAAGTTCTCTAAAATGTACCTAGGAGCCAGAAAAAGGTAGTCACATAGCACACCAGTTCTGGGTTACTCGAGTTGCCACTGTGGTGTCACAGGCTTCACTGGAGTACAAATCTCAACAGAGACTTCAGTAAAACTTAAAAAGACCTTGCTGACTGTATCAATACAGATTATGTGAGACTTGTGACCTTGTTGGCTGACTTCACATAACCCAGAGGTGCCATGCTATTTACAGTTCAGAAGTTGGTGTTTAAGAATTTTAAAGCTCCTAGTCTGCTTCCCTCCAGCCTAGTTAATCTAATAAAATAGACCTAATCTTACAGTCAACAGCTGCTTTTAGAGCTTAACTCCAGAAACAAATATTTTAAATATATTCCGCAATAGCCACAAAGTACTGTATGTGAATCTATTGTGTGGGCTCAAATGCCTTTTTTAAACCTAGTTATTACCTTGTAAAGTAGTGGTGAACTCATCACTGTGCTTTACATAGACTGTGCAAAGAGAAGAGCTATGGGAGGGACCCAGCTGGCCCACCCACTACAGGCTGCCTGCAGAAAACTACAGGAGGGGGCAAACACAAGACCAGTCACCCTGCACAAGAAGAGAGACAGCAGTGACAAGTCTTTATCACAGGAAGCTCCTGTACAGAGGGAAGGTCTCAACTGGATTACTGTACATATGTTGAAGAAATACACAAAATACACCAAGATTCAGGGAAGAATGCACATGCTTTTGTAGTTAGACAATATTTGATTATCAAGGAGTTCAGCTTTAATCCCTCTGTTCACTCTATTCTCTTGATCCCCTAGTTTCTCCCTTTATTTCTCTATCTTACTTCTATATCTTATTCTCATTTTGTGTACTATCCCACTGTTGGCACGCCTCTTCATAAGTATCTGTGTATCCAAGCATGGTTTAGTTCACAAAACCCAACACTAATGTGAGTTTGAGAAGGGAAAATGTATACTGTTTACACTACTACTCCTGAAAGAGCGTTCTTATCCGTTCACAGTTCTTTGAGCTAGATGTATATCACAGTGATGGAACGCCGCTCACCGCAGATCAGATATTCACTCAGCTGGAGATGATCTGGGGGACCTCACTCCAGACTAATAAGGAGCCCATTGGAATCCTAACCACAAATCACAGGAACAGCTGGGCCAAGGCCTACAACAATCTCATCAAAGGTAAGCTGAAAAATAGTAAATCTTGCCTAAGACCAGACACCACAGGATGCTTCCCGCTAAGTTTAGCTAAGGCTCCTCTGTTCCAATCTCTTATTAGTTTTTCTTTGTCGGTATGGCCTGACGTTCTTTGACTTCATGACTAGGGGCAGGTGAAGGAGATGAATGTACTATGTACATTCCATTCAGTTCTGTGCCTCAAGCTATCTTGGCTGCAACTTCAGTCCACCCCTCAAAAATGTCTTTGGTACTAAGATGCCTAAACTAATACTGTAGAGTTCTTTCACTCAGCCTGTGAGCTGAATGAAAGAAATCTAACGGACTCCTCCGTCCACCCTACCTGCTTTAATGGACAAATCCTCTCTGCCGGACTGTTGTATTCTGATAGCCATTAGCACCAGCTGTAAGAATGCCTGAACAGTATCTGCAGCTGATAAGCTGCAGGAACTGTCCATCTGCAATGTTCAGCCCAGCTCCCTATAATCATCTGGCACGGCCACCCATTGTTAGAATTTCGGCTGATTCCTCCTAGAGAATCCCCAATAGCCACAATCATTAAATTTGCAGAATAAAGGATCAGGGTCAGGAAAGTGAGTGTGATTAACTTTTTCCTGCATGTACAGTTGTGTTCAAAATAATAGCAGTCAGACATCACTAACCCGATCAATCACTGTTTTTGGTAGAAATGATATTTCTACATGGCAAATAATTTACTAGCAGGTGTAGTAGAGTAATAGAAATTCAACAGACCCAACAGTCATGACATGCATGCTGCTGATTCTGTGTAATTGAATCACTAATTGAAAGGGGCTTGTTCAAAATAGTAGCAGTGTGGAGTTCTATTAGTGAGGTCATTCATTCTTTGAAAAACAGGTGGCAATTGTTTCCCTTATTTAAGGAAGGAAGGCAGCAAATGTTGTACATGCTGGTTACAGTGCATTTCTCTCTGGAATTCTGAAGAAAATGGGTTGTTCCAGACATTGTTCAGAAGAACCGCGTACCTTGATTAAAAAGTTGATTGGAGAGGGGAAAACATATAAAGAAGTGCAGAAAATGATAGGCTGCTCAGCTAAAATGATCGCAAATGCTTTAAAATGGCAACCAAAACCTGAAAGACGTGGAAGAAAGCGAAAAACTACCATTTGAATGGATAGAAGAATAGCCAAAATGGCAAGGACTCGGCCAACAATCAGCTCCAGGAAGATCAAAGAAGGTGTAAAGTTCCCTGTGAGTATTGTTACAATTAGAAGACACCTATCTGAAGCCAAGCTATCTGCAAGAAGCCCCCGCAAAGTCCCACTGTTGAAAAAAAGACATGTGCTAAAGAGGTTACAATTTTCCAAAGAGCACATTGACTGGCCTAAAGAAAAAATGGCGCAACATTTTGTGGACTGATGAAAGTAAGATTGTTCTTTTTGGGTCTAGTGGCCAGAGACAGTTTGTCAGACGACCCCCAAACACTGAATTCAAGCCACAGTACACTGTGAAGACAGTGAAGCATGGTTGCGCAAGCATCATGATATGGGGATGTTTCTCATACTGCGGTGTTGGGCCTATTTATCGCATACCAGGGATCATGGATCAGTTTGAATACATCAGAATACTTGAAGAGGTCATGCTGCCTTATGCTGAAGAGGAAATGCCCTTGAAATGGGTGTTCCAACAAGACAACGACCCCAAACACACCAGTAAACGTGTAACATCTTGGTTCCAGACCAACAAGATTGACGTTATGGAGTGGCCAGCCCAATCCCCGGATCTTAATCCAATAGAAAACGTGTGGGGTGACATCAAGAATGCAGTTTCTGAGGCAAAACCAAGAAATAGAGAAGAACTGTGGAATGTAGTCCAATCATCCTGGGCTGGAATACCTGTTCACAGGTGCCAGAAGTTGGTTGACTCCATGCAACACAGATGTACAGCAGTTCTCAAAAAAGGTGCTTATACAACTAAATATTCATTAAGTGATTCAAAGGAAAGCAAAATCTTCAAACATTTTTCAGTTTATACAGTGAATGTTTGAGTTTGTAAAGAAGAATACAAACACTGCTATTTTTTTTTTTTGAAAAGTCTAATATTCCCTTTTCTTCCTTTTTTTTTTTTAGAGGAACAACACAAATTTGATCTATTTTTCTTCATGTTTTGATTCGGAATAGAATGTGTAGTGTTCCCAATGCATTTGTGTGTATGGAAATAAAAGCTATTAGAAGGATTTTGAGCTTTATTCACTTTTTTTTCAACACACTGCTGTTATTTTGAACACAACTGTACCTCCCTAAATCTTCCTTTTTTTTTTTTTGGGAGTCCTTTTAAACTCTAGCTGAAGTCACAAAAGTAGATAGACTTTCGGTCAGATATTCATTCCACTCATAATCTCCATTTTATACTCTTAAGCAGGGGTATATTCAGAACACTGGCTTGTTCAGCAGGAACCGGACGACTTCTGATCTTTGTGTACTGCTGTCTGTTCAACAGAAACTAGTCTGACTGGCTTTTTTTTTTTTTTTTTTCTTTTCAAAAGAAATGGCCCTGTTGGAAAACCAGCATGCGATCATCACTGGCAGCCAGTGGCTTCAAGCACTGATCTTCGTATTCTGATGGGACAGGAGTATTTTCTGTTGCTGCAGGGATCTATCGGTTTTTTGATTCAACGTGCAAGTTGAACGAAAAAAGACTGAATGTGTATTCCCTGCTTTACTTTCACTTTTACTGTTAAGCAGTGTGTCTATGTATAGCTTCTCAGTCCAGTAGGAATCAGAGTCTGACCACACTTCCCAGTCCAGTAGGAATCAGAGTCTGACCACACTTCCCAGTGCACAAACCTAGCCAGACATAGAGTAACTCCTCCCTTCATCTGCACGACAAGTCTTGTATGAACCTTTATAACGAGGGATGTGGGTTTACTTTTCTGTGCCTGCACAGAGCACTGGATTAGTAGTCCGAAAGTGATTTTCACTAAGAGAAAGTGATGATATCTTAAGGAATTTCCATGTAAAAGTTAGATGATAGCATATAATGGTGCAGGAGTTTAAAGAGAATTAATTGCATGAGATTTCAAATGGGTGTTATAAGATTACTGATTGTTAAACTTGGCACATTCCCATCATTGATGACCATATATTTTCTCCTTAGATAAGACCAACAAAGAGTCTGTGCGTACAATCCAGAAGAGTATTTTCACAGTGTGCCTAGATGCCCCAATGCCCACCGTCTCTGATGATCACTATAAGAGTCGGGTGGCTGCCCAAATGTTACATGGTGGAGGCAGCCGTCTGAACAGTGGGAATAGATGGTTTGACAAAACCCTGCAGGTATGTAAGGAAAACTATTGATGACACTTCATGGGAATCCAAAGAACATATTTTGACATCAACAAATTGCATAATTCTTTTAAGTAAAATAAAGTTTGTCTTTTTGTTGGCTTGAAGAATGCTTCCACTTTAGAGCTCCCTCATGGCCTAAAATTTGGGCACAGATGACGTTGTCTCTACATAACAAAGACTTTCTGAATGCTTCACATCATTAGACTCTTGAGAGTCTATTGTTTTTTGATAAACCCTGCCTGATAGAGTTTCCAATTTTATATAGAAGGATCAGAAAGGCATTGTTATGGTGCAGCCCTAGTTGAAGGAGTCTGTAAAAGACAGGGTCACTTTATAAGGTCAGTTCACCAAAGTCTGATATTTCAATGTTTTGTAGATGCTGGAGGGTTAAATCATCTGACATTTTTTATATATCTGAGAGACTCTATTGTTGAGACTGTTGCATTTGACTTCTTGAGTTTGAATACAAGCTGTTCTTATTTTGAGGAGATCTTACTCTCCCTTTTGGATATTTGTATGTATTTCTTTTATGTGTTGGAGACCGGAACAGTCAGGAGTCAGGGATTATGACAAGGAGATCTTACTGTTAGATGAACCTAGGCCCTCCAACCCCTTTCACTGCTCACAGGCCAGCCTGTATCCTCCTTGATTCCATGCAGTCAGTCAAGTGCCAAGGCCCTAGAGTCTCCACTGCAATCCACCATCCAAATAACTGGCCGCATACCAAAGACATTCCAGGGAAGTTTTATTGCGATGACATCACACCACTCACTCCCAGCCAAAGCCACACATGGGTGGCTTTGTGAGTGTGCAGCTTTTTCAGTGGTAAGTGTGCTGTCATTGCAATAAACCTTGGCTGGAGTTGAACGTCTTTGGTGTGTGGCCACATTATTTGGATGAGGGAGAATTGGTGTTACAGTATCCAAAATCTAAAAGAAGCCAGGCACTGACAAAGCCCAACAGATTCCTCCTATAACTATCACCTTTGGGTAGACCAACCCTTTTAAAATAGTCACTTGAATTTTCTCAGTGCTCGAGTAAGACACATTCTTTGGGAAAACCAGTCAGCAGAAAAAATACATTTCTGTGGGCATTCTGTACATTTAAGCCACCTTCACTTGGGCATAGCTGTTCACTCACAATCCACAGTGGATTGATTTGTCATCAGCAACTGGCCCATGGTTAGCACGTCAGCATCCACATGCCTTTTTGAAGAAGGATTTCATACTGAAGCATGGCCCTATTCACATCTATGGGTGTATTGACAAGCAAGAGTGATTTGCCCTACTTTTATGCTGTACCACCAAGCACAGTACCTCAACAACATGCATGGGGCCTTTCAGCAACCATTTCCAAGTTTTTGACAGGTGGCTGAGGCACAGTAAAAATGCACCTAAACCGCTTCAATTTAATGCATAGACATGCTCATGTGAGAGGGGCATACAGTGCACAAAACCCTGTTGTTGTGATTGGTCTGGGTACATGTAAGCTTGAATTTTTTCTTTTATTTGATTGAAGATTGTTGTTTCTGTTGTTTGTTTTTTTTTGTTTGTTTTTTTTTTAATCGATTTGAACTAGAAAAATTATATTTGTTAACAGTAAATTACAAAATTGCTTGTGATGCAAATATATATCATTATTTTTAAACAAAAGTTAAGTTACACTTTCATGTATAGCTGCTTAAGTTGCACATAGCCTATAGGACTGACTGGCACCAGCCCCCCTCTAAAGCCTAGTACACACAATCATAAAATCGTACAAAAAATACCACTTTCCATGCTATCCTACGATAATCTGATCATTAGTACACAGCATTCAACTAAAATTATTCAAAGGGATAAACATGAAAATATTTCTCCTATGATATGATATCGTATGATTTTTGTTTTAATCAGTACAGTTTCCATCTGAAAATACAATACATTACATCACTTTCGAGTGTTTGTTTTATTCTGTCATACAAGAATTTTCTCAACTTTAGTAACCTCTTTCACTTAAAAAAAAAAAGGATCATTCGTCCGATTATTCTCATCATGTGTACGAGGTTTATACTCACCTGTCTCCGATCCTGTTAGATAGCCTAGCCGGCAGATGGATTAGGATTAGTCACTCCAGGTGGTGGGGTAGTGAAGAGGAGGTAATAGTAAGCAGCTGCATGTGCCAGCATTAAAGTTAATATGTATTACATTTTGATTTTCCACAGTTTATAGTAGCAGAAGATGGTTCTTGTGGGCTAGTGTATGAACATGCTCCTGCAGAAGGACCTCCCATTGTAGCCTTGCTTGACCATGTTGTTGAGTACACGTAAGTTGTTTGTTTTCTTTTCTTTGTTTTTCGTTTTGAATTTTGTAAATTCAAAATTGTTGTATTGCTCAGATCTAAAATTACCTGCAAAGAAAATGCTGAAGAGGATTTGCCCCTATAGGTCAGTTGGGCTTCTTCAAAAGAGTGCCTGCTTTTGACCCAACAGCTGTTTTCAAGGAGAATTAACATCAAGTGAAAGATACAGCTATTAAGCATTTATTTCTTCTACATTATTACCCATAATTACCTGCCACTGAAAACATAATGCTGCTATATAATTTCATGGTTATCTTGTAGGACAGGGGCCTCCATACTTTTCAATACGAGGGCCACATTGTATATTTTTCAAAATTTTATGGCCGAAAAGAAAATCTGTTTCACAAATAAATAAACATGCTCCAAGAAAAAAATTCCTATCAGAAGCCTCCTCTATCACATTAGAAACTCCTCCCCCTTCAAACCAGAGTCCTTCTTTCATATCAGAAGGCCCCCATCATATCAGAGTCCAGTTTCACATCAGTGTCGGTCCCCCCCCTTTTTACTTCCAAGTCTGATCTACCCTTTACATCAGAGTCTCTGATTCACATCAAAAGCCCCTTCCCCCATCGTATCAGAGTCCATTTTCACATCAGAGTTGCCTTTCACATCAGAAGTGTCTCCCCTTCCCAGCAGAAGCCCTCCGTTCATCATGCCAGGAGCCCCCCTTCACATTAGAACGTCCCCTTTTCTTCAGGTTTCCCACCAGAAGCGGAGACCAAATGATATGAATTCTCATTCTGTACACCATGTTTGACCATATGCCACTGAACCTAGCTGCGGGCCATAATGCAGTAAAACAGCAAAGCGATTGCAATGGTGATTGTTTAGTGCACACTTTTTTTTCTAATAATCTTGAGCCTGCTAGTTGTGGAGTGCTAATAGAGTCTCTTTCACCAAAGTAATTTCTTTATATATTCCTATGGGGGAGTGCTTAGTCGACCAATATCATGCTGAAATGTAGTTATGTCCTAATTTTATTTTTTGTTAGGAAAAAGTCAGATTTGGTCAGGTCACCAATGATCCCTTTACCGATGCCCAAGAAACTGCGCTTTAACATCACTCCAGAAATTAAGAATGACATTGAGAAAGCCAAGCAAAACCTGAATATGTAAGTACAAACTGACCATGGTAATGATTAAATATTTACTTTAAATATAATTCTTACACTGTTTCTTTTTCTTTCTTTGACCCGTAGAATGGTTCACGATCTGGATGTCAAGGTCTTTGTTTTTACTGCATTTGGAAAAAACTTCCCCAAGTCAGAGAAGCTAAGTCCAGATGCCTTCATCCAGGTGGCTCTTCAGCTAGCTTATTATCGGTAAGAAAGGGAAAAGGGTAGGTTTTACTGCTAATACCGGCATCATTCAGTCCTGAAAATACATTTACTCTTTTTTTATAATGCTCTCTGAAATCTAGATTATAAAATACAAGCAATTTGAGGGGGAGGGCAGAACGAAAAAGCTCTCCTCATTTCATGTAGTTATTTGAAAGACACCTCTGACGTCTCTTTAGATATGTAGTTTTCTTGTCTATCTCTGCATCCCAATGTTAACTATACCTGATTTCACAGGCTAGCACCAATGTTTTGGGTAAAAAGCAGCTGTGTGGCCTTACTACTTTTAAAAAAGTTAAAAAAATTCCTGAATACTTTATTCTCATCTCTCCAATGCTCTCCAAGAGGCTTTTTATCCATGTTTTTTTATCCATGGTGCTTCAGGTATACGGGAGCATGTAGCATCCTCCCATGATGCAATGCTCACGACTAATTGCTGCACTCACATTGCAAGGGTTAAATGTTTGTTTATGTCTAAGAGTCAGCAAAAGCAGGTTTACTTACCTGATCCTCTGCTCCCCGGTATACAGTGCTTCCATACCCTCTGGCCATGGACTCTTTGTCTGCATTCTCATGTCCATCGCAGGGCTATGGGCCCTGAAGTGGTCTTGATGGCATCAGAGGGCGTCTGGCTGCCAGAATGTAGACTGCAGGGACAGGTCTTGAACTGTGGAGATTATGTTTAGTAAAAGTGCTTTGCCCAGTCCCCTAGGCATGAATGAGGATTTAACTTTTGCAGTGCAGGGACAGCCCCACTGCAAAGGAGAATTTTTACTTTCCCAGGAAATCAGTTTTAACTTGCTTTTGCAGCTGCTGCTTGGCATTGATTCTATTTGCTCTATAGAACATGTGATTAACAAAGTTTCCCTATCTTACATTTATCATCATTATATTATTTCTGCAATTAAAAGTGATTGTAAACTTTTTTTTTTTTTTTAAATAACAAACGTTATACTTCCCTGCTCTGTGCAGTGGTTTTGCACAGAGCAGGCAAGTCCCATAGTGCATGCACTTGCATTAGACCGTTGGTTTACATTCATGTGTGCTATAGAAGTACCTGTTTATAAATATATGGGTTTTTTTTTTCTAATAAAGGAAATGGGCAAGCTAAATAAATAGGACAGAGAGGGAATCTTTTTTAGGGCCTTTGTTGATGAGCTTTGGGCTTGTGTGGATGGCATCACGTTGAGACACTTTTGAGATGATTCAGAATTCATTGACAGGTGCTTCTGACCTCCTTCTGACCTGCTTCAAGCAGGTTTTGCATTCCTGTAGATTTGTATAGGAATGCAGAACTCCTTTGATGTGAACTAAGGCTCATCCATCCAGACAATTAGAGTGATGCTCTTGGTTTGGAGAACTGTGTGATTGTGTGGCCTCTGAACATCTAGGGGAAATAGTGACCACCTCCACCATATTTTTATATAATCATTTAAAAGAGATCATCTCGATGAAATCATCTTATCAGTGTATGTTATTTTTAAAAATGTATTTATTTCAGGTACTTCTATAACGCCATAAATTTTACGCAGCGCTTTACATATATATTGTACATTCACATCAGTCCCTAACCCTCAAGGGGCGTACAATCTAAAGTCCCTAACCTACATTCGTACATACACATACTAGGGCCAATTTAACTCAAACGCATTGACTCCTGCTGTTTTCCTCCTGGGTAAATGCATCTCTCCTACCTCCACTCCTAACTCAAAATCGCTTTCACTCCTGTTATATTCAGAACAAATGGTGTATTTATATTTGTGTGTATGTTGAGCAGTCCTCACCTCCAGTTGCACCCAGTTTACGACTGTAGCCTGGTTCCTATGAGACATCCCCCACTATTCATGTGAGCCTTATCAGCTTCTAATTGGGGTGGAGTTGAATGCTCATTTGAGCATCTCCCTATAAATTCAGATCAGCTCATGGGGGGAGATCTCTGATGGGGGGCACAGTCTCTGATGGGGGTGCTGCTTCTGACGGAGTGCGGCTTTGAAAGAGTGCGAAGCAGTTAAACACAGCACTTGAACTTAAGCAGCAGAAAGACACAACAACAGCAAGAAACTCTACTGCATGCTGGACAGACTGCAAGCAAACACCCTGGGAAACATCTCTTACATGCCTGAGTCCCACTCTGTGTACCTTTATATAATACACTCCTCTTCATACTACTATCCTCTGTTCCCAAATCTCATTTCTTTACCCCTCTGCTCCACCCCAAAACTTGCACATCTCCCCCTCATTGCTATCATCTCCCTACTACTGCTCTCATCACCCCCCAAAATGCCTCTTCTACTCCTTCTCATTTTCCTCTCCTTCATTCCCAAAATCCATTCACTATATCCCTCTGCTCCTCCTAAACATTTGTATATTGTGTCCTCACTGCTTCCTTCGCCCCTCTATGGCACCCACCACCTCCTCCTATTATTCCACTCTCCCACTGACCCGAACACCTCCAGTAGGAGTTTCTCACACTCCTGCACATCCCGCTCCCATGCCACCTTTCTCACCCTTCTCCTCCTCCTAGCCGCGGGAGACATCTCCCCGAATCCTGGCCCTCCACCACCTCCCTCACCCGCACAACACCCTCCCGCCTCCATGTCCTACCGCAACCCCCGCAACTTAGTATCTGTCCCCCTGCTCCCTAAAATCTCCCCCCCCGTTTTCATGTGCACTCCTGAACGCCCGATCGGTGTGCAACAAGCTTACCGCCATCCACGACCTCTTTGTTTCCCGATCCCTCAACCTCCTGGCGATCACGGAAACCTGGATCCAGCCCACTGACTCTACCTCCCCTGCTGCACTATCCTATGGAGGTCTCGCCTGGACCCACTCACCCAGACCTAACGGTCGTAAAGGTGGTGGGGTTGGTCTGCTCCTGTCACCGCAGAGCACCTTCCGAGTCCTCCCAAACCCCCCCTCCCTATCCTTCTCCTCCTTCGAGGCCCACTGCGTCCGACTATTCTCCCCAACCCCCCTGAAGATTGCTGTGATATACCGGCCTCCTGGATCCATACCCCGCTTCCTGGAAGACTTCTCCTCCTGGCTACCCTTTTTCCTCTCCTCTGAGCTACCCACCATCATTCTTGGGGATTTCAACATCCCTGTCAACCTTGACAACCCAGACACAGCCCGTCTCCTCCACTTAACCTCCTCCTTTGCACTTGCACAGTGCATACAATCCACCACCCACTCCGACGGTAATATCCTTGATCTTGTCTTCTCCAACCGCTGCGCTCCCCACAAACTCACTAACACCCCCTTCCCTCTCTCTGACCACAACCTGATCACCTTCTCTATCTCCTCGTCCTCCAACGCCTACCCCTCCAAATGTCACACTACTACCAGCCGTAACCTCCGCAACCTTAACCCTGCCCCCCTCCACTCTGCAGCTGATCAACTCCACGACCGCATCCTCCCCCTGTCCTGCCCCGACTTGGCTATGACTGCCTACAACAACGCGCTGTCAGCAGCCCTTGACTCGCTAGCGCCTTTAACCACACGCAACATCAGACTCCGACCGCTCCAGCCCTGGCAGACTGATCACACCAAAACCCTCAAACGACGCAGTTGTGCCCTGGAGCGACTATGGCGCAAAACAAAATCCCAACAAGCTTTCACCTGCTACAAATCTGCCTTCCGCACCTACACCTCCTCCCTCCACGCAGCCAAACAAGCCTACTTCCTGACCCTCATCAAGGCCCTCTCCTCCAATCCTCGCCTACTCTTCTCCACCTTCAACTCTCTACTCTCTCCACCCCCACCTCCACCCAGCACCTCACTCACCGCCCTTGAGATTGCCAATCACTTCAAAAACAAGATTGACAGAATTCGCAAGGACATTGCCGCAACTCACACGCCCTCTCAACCCGTCCCCTCTCACACAGCTACCCCCTCATCCCCCCTCCCCCTCGACATTACCCGCAGGGACTTCGTCACTGCTCAAACTCCCTCCAACCCCGTTCCCCCTCATTCAGCTACCCCCTCATCACTCCTCTCCCACGGCCCCACCACTGCTCTGACCTCCACTCCCACCCCACCCTACATTCCTCATACTAAAGCTCCCCCAACACTCCACACCTTTGACCTTACTACCATCGAGGAAGTCTCCAAGATCCTCTCTGATGCCCGCCTCACCACCTGCCCCCTCGACCCTATCCCCTCACAATTCCTACGACCTCCCTCCCCCTCCATCCTACGCTCCCTCACCCACATCTTTAATCTCTCCCTCTCCTCCGGCACTTTCCCCTCCCCACTGAAGCATGCACACATCACCCCCATACTTAAAAAGCCCTCCCTGGACCCCAATGACCCGAACAACCTCAGACCCATCTCCCTGCTCCCACTTCCATCTAAACTCCTCGAGCGCCTCGTCTACGCCCGCCTATGCTCTCACCTCAACAACAACAACCTCCTCGATCCCCTACAGTCTGGCTTCCGCCCCCTACACTCCACCGAAACCGGCTTACTCAAAGTCTCCAACGACCTACTAACCGCCAAAGCTAATGGCCACTATTCAGTGCTCCTACTCCTTGACCTCTCTGCGGCCTTCGACACAGTGGACCACCCCCTCCTCCTCAAAATACTAAAATACTCAAAATACTCCCTCGGCCTCAGAGATTCTGCTCTCTCCTGGCTCTCATCCTACCTGTCACAACGCTCTTTCAGCGTTACCTATAATGCTACCACCTCCCCCTCACTCCCCCTCTCTGTTGGGGTCCCTCAAGGCTCTGTCCTCGGGCCCCTTCTCTTCTCCATCTACACCTCCTCCCTTGGCCAACTCATACACTCTCACGGCTTCAACTACCACCTCTATGCCGACGACACACAAATCTATCTCTCAACCCCCCACCTCACCCCCTCGGTCTCTGCCCAAATCACACACCTACTGAGCGACATAGATTGGATGTCGCTCCACTTCCTTAAACTGAATCTCTCCAAAACCGAGCTCCTTGTCTTCCCCCCAGCCCGAACCCCACCCCCCATTGACTTCTACATCACATCCAACAACGCCAATATCAAACCCGCTCTGCAGGCCAGAGTACTTGGTGTCATTCTGGACCCCAACCTATCCTTCCAGCCCCAAGTCCAATCTTTAACAAACTCGTGCAGACGCCACCTCCGCAACATCGCCAAAATCCGCACGTTCCTAACCCCAGAAACCACTAAACAGCTCATCCACTCCCTCATCATATCACGACTCGACTACTGCAACTCCCTCCTCACTGGCCTGCCTCGCCGCTGGCTATCCCCGCTTCAGTCCATCCTGAATACGGCTGCCAGACTCATTCATCTTTCCAACCGCTCCATTTCCGCCACCCCCCTCTGCCAATCCCTCCACTGGCTTCCGATTGCGCAACGGATCAAATTTAAAATCCTAACACTGACGTACAAAGCTGTCCACCATACTGCCCCGAACTACATACTGACCTAATATCCAAGTACCGCCCAGCACGCACACTCCGCTCCTCACAAGACCTCCTTCTCTCTAGTTCCCTGGTCTCCTCCTCCCATGCCCGCCTCCAGGACTTCTCCAGGGTGTCACCCATCCTCTGGAACTCCCTTCCCCAACCCATCAGATTATCACCTACTCTCCTCTCCTTTAGGCGCACCCTGAAAACCCATCTCTTCAGGGAAGCCTACCTCACCCCCTGCTAACTTGCTGACCTCCTCCACTCTTCCTACCACTCCATCCCCTACAGCTATCTCCTCCTGTACCACTATCCCATCCCTTCTAGATTGTAAGCTCGAAAGAGCAGGGCCCTCAATCCCCTCATGTTTTGCATTGTATTGGTATTGTTCTGTCACATGTTCTGTCCCCCTTTGTAATGTACAGCGCTGAGTGAACTATTGGCACTTTATAAATACTGTATAATAATAATAAATAATAATTTAGACAGGATCCAATTAACCTACCAGCATGTCTTTGGAGTGTGGGAGGAAACCGGACTACCCGGAGGAAACCCACACAGGCACAGAGAGAACATGCAAACTCCACTATTAAACTTAGTGTAATCACTAAGATTACAAACATGAAAATTCTCTTAAGACCGAATACAACTTTAGAAGTGATGTAATGTATTTATTGTATTGTAATGTATACTTTTGTTTCTGAGCATGCGCGATCTTGGCCACTCAGTTTTTTTATTTATTTTTTTTACAAATACTATACTAATTACATGAAAATCGTTTGTTCTGTTATCATACGAAAAAAAGTTTGGTGCTTGTCTCTTTGGTCGTGATCAGCTCTCAAATGCTGTGTATGAACGATCAGATTATTGGACAATCGCCATGAAAGCATTTTTTTCCATCCTATTTTCTCATTGTAAGTACCAGTCTTAACAAACCACTGAAGAACAAGCCTGTAGAAATGTGAAAGTCATAAAAAATGTATTTACAGTAAAGTTAACAGTGCGAAAATAGGAATGCACTATAATCTCACTGAGAATGCACTATACTTTATCTTTAAGGATGTACGGGAGGGCCTGTGCCACCTATGAGAGTGCATCACTTCGGATGTTCCGCTTGGGGAGGACAGATACTATTCGATCTGCTTCGATTCAGTCTCTAGAATTTGTCCAAGGCATGGAGGATTCTGAGAAACAGGTGACATCATACATCCATAAAGTGGAACTCCAGGCAAATTTTAAAAATGTGACTTCATTCAGCTGTGTATAATTAAAATTGATGTACCTGGATCAGTCTTTATGAGCCTCCTATACTCCCCTGCATAGCAGTACTCGGGCAGGGAGAGAGTACCAGCACTCTTAACCAATCAAGACCCGGCTTTAAAGTGGTATTAACCCAAAATCAAACATTTATTATATTGCAGCTTACCAATTCTTAGATGTGATGGGTGTATTAGTTTTCTTTTTTAGGCTTTTTCCATTTATTTTCATCTCATGATCCTGCCAGTAAGTCTGTTGCTTTTGAACAGAACCAACTGTCCTGCAGATGTAGCAGTCAGAGGGATGAGACAATCCACTTACCACCGACATGGGGTGCTTACAGTGTTTTTATTTATGTAAAATATTTCTCCCAAAAGAAAAAAAAAAAGAAGTATAAAGTATTAGCTGGAGTCTGACTTCAATTTGTTCTAAATCTGCTAGCTCATTTAACACTCCACCCCACCCCCCCAGATTACATGTTGTTGTCCAAATGTTTCTCTGTTAGACCTCCATCCACAATGGGGCCATTTATGTCACCAGGTGAAAATGGGGAAAAAAGCCTAAACAAAAAAAAAAGAAAAACTAATGCAGCCACCACATCTACTGATTGGTAAGCTGCAATATGTTACATTTTTGGTTTTGGGTTTATTACAGTACTTGTCAGCTTAATAGAGAACATGTTTAAAGTAGAGAATAGAACAGGAATGACCAGAGTTTAATATGTTACTGCTCTTTAATTGTCAAATAAGCAGTCTAACATTGCAGATAGTTTTTTACTACTGTATAGCTTCTTATCCAATGGGTGTCATTGTCATAGTTCTAACGTATGACGTGCTGTACATTCAGTGCTTAACTTAAATCTATGATTAATATTTTTGGTGTTCCCTTTTAAAAAAAATAAATAAATTGGTGTTACAGTAATAGAAAAAACCTGTAATTTAATTACCGTATTTTCCGGCGTATAAGACGACTGGGCGTATAAGACGACTGGGCGTATAAGACGACCCCCTACTTTTCCTGTTAAAATATAGGGTTTGAGCTATACTCGCCGTATAAGACTACCCCTCTTCCAACGCACACCAAATAAAAATGAAAAAACATCAGATTTAATTTCAATATGGTATGGTATTTCAGTATGGTATTCCAATGATGGGGTGCTATTCCTCCCACTGACACCAATGATGAGGCACTACTCCTCCCACTGACACCAATGATGGGGCACTATTTCATCCACTGACACCAATGATGGGGCACTATTTCATCCACTGACACCAATGATGGGGCACTATTCCTCCCACTGACACCAATGATGGGGCACTATTCCTCCCACTGATACCAATGATGGGACACTATTCTTCCCACTGACACCAATGATGGTGCCCCATCATTAGTGTCAGTGTGTGAGGAATAGTGCCCCATCATTAGTCAGTGGGAGGAATAGTGCCCCATCGTTGGTATCAGTGGGAGGAATAGTGCCCCATCATTGGTATCAGTGGGGGAAGAATAGTGCCCCATTGTTGGTGTCAGTGGGGGAAGAATAGTGCCCCATCATTGGTGTCAGTGGGGAGGAGGAATAGTGCCCCATCATTGGTATCAGTGGGGAGAACAGTGCCTCATCGTTGGTGTCAGTGGGGGAGGAGGAATAGTGCCCCATCGTTAGTGTCAGTGGGGGAGAGGAGCGGCTGCTCCTTCTTCCAGTGCGGCCGCTCGATTTTCGCGGGGCCGCCCGGCTCCGCTTCCTTGCCGGTGATTGGTCGCCTGTGTGCCTTTCCAATGCTGGCGCCCAATCACCGGTGAGGAGGCGGAGCCGAGCGGCCGCGTGACCATCGAGCGGCCGAACTGAAAGAAGGAGCAGCCGCGCTTCCTGGACCGGATCGTCGTCGGACCGGAGCCAGGTAAGGTACAGCAGCCCCTCTGTCCACCCCTGTACTTTGTGTCCGTTGGAGGAGGAGGGGGGGCGGCGCAGCACCGCCCCTCGAAAAAGTGCCGCCCTGACACCGGCGTATAAGACGACCCCCGACTTTTCAGAAGATTTTCAGGGGTTGAAAAGTCGTCTTATACGCCGGAAAATACGGTAGTTTTTATTGGAGGCTTGTGAGTAGTTATTCAGTGTGGGTTTTGTTTTCTTTCTCAATCCTTAGAACCAAGAAAAAGTGGATCTGCTGAGAAAAGCAGTGCAAGCTCATCGAGTCTACACAGACATGGTATGATTAAAGTGTAATTATCACATACAAAGTGACATCACAGTTCTGTAGAGTCATGTAGGATGATATTAAAGTCTACTGCAGGGGTGTCCAAACTTTTTTCAAAGAGGGCCAGATTGGATGAAGTGAACATGGTGGAGGACCGAACATTTTTCCGAACATTCTTTGAACCATTACAATTAAATGCAAATAAATTATTTTATGCCAAGTTAATTGCAAACGACATACTTTTGATTTCATAACATTAAGATCAACTGACAGCTGAGTTTTCACAATGTATTGAAAATAAATTTAAAAAAAAACTTACCTGCACTAATGTGAAGGGTGAAAAAGGTAGCTGGAGCTGAAGTCTCTGCTCGGCAGCCGGGAGGGGAAGAGAAACACACTTCACGCTGGAAGCCCGGCCCTGACGTCACCGCCCTCTGTCACTCCCAGCGCGGCGCAGTCACGCATGCGCACTGCTCTCAAGAAGAAGACTGTCTGCCACAGAAGGGAGGGCCGTGCGACAGCCGCATTTACACAGACCAGGGAGAACGCGCCGCAGTCAGGCATGCGCACTGCCCTCTGCTCTCAAGCAGAAGACTGTCTGCCATAGAAGGGAGGGCCACATTACACAGAGCAGGGAGGGCTGTTGGAGGGCCGTATTAAACCGACCCCCGGGCCGTAAATGGCCCGCGGGCCGGACTTTGGACATGCCTGGTCTACTGAGACAAATGCATAGGCTATGATTGCTAGTAGCCATCTAATATGCTAGTTTCCAGGCTGTCACGTTGTTCATGTTTTCGGAGTCACTTGCCTGGAACAAGCATACAAATCAGGAATTCTAACTTTATTCTGCCTTCACTGGTTGCTTACTTGTCCCAGGTTCATGACGTAGAGTGTAGTAAAGTAAAGAGATAGGCGATTTAGCATTTTCAAAAGGAGGTCAGCAGTGACAGCACTAAAACTACCAGTTTGATTGGCATGGAAGTTAATGTAGGCCACATAATTCATTTTCATTTTGGAGCGGATTGAATGACAGAAAATTAAATGATTCCCCCATCCAGACATTCGAGGCAGGTAGGAGAATCCCTTCTGGCAGCATGGAGGCTTTCTTGTCATCAGAATACACTCATCAGCACTGCCAGCTATAGTCAGCAGCACTGATCAAGCAAAAAATTTCCAACATGCTGGCTGTACAGAATTTGATTGAGAGATTGCTCTCTGTACAACCACATGGATCAAAATTTGGCTGGTCTCTGCTGAACTGAATGAATTTCGATCCATCTATGGCCTGCTTAAGACAAGTTTATCCAATGATGTACAAAAGCAGACAAGGGTGCACTCTCATCGTGCATTACCGTGGTTGACCACGTATTTATTTTGTAGACAAATAAATATATACTCATAAACCAAAAGAGATTAAAAGCAATTTGGTAGTCCGCAAAGACAGTCAATAATGCTGTGCCCTTGATAGGGATGAGCTGACGCGTTTCGGGAGACGTACCCCCTTCCTCAGAGCTAAAAAACAACAACTTTTTTTAGCTCTGAGGAAGGGGGTACGTCTCCTGAAACGCGTCAGTTCATCCTTATCAAGGGCACAGCATTATTGACTGTGTTTGCGGACTACCAAATTGCTTTTAATTTCCTTTGGTTTGTGAGTATATATTTATTTGTCTACACAATAAATACGTGGTCAACCACAGTAGTGCACGTTGAGAGTGCGCCTTTGTCTGCTTTTGTTCACCAGTGTCCAGATTTCCCAATCTTTGAAGGGCAGCACCTCCTCGTTTGGCAATCAGAATTCTCTTTGGTCTGCATGAGGATTTGAGCGCTGGTTTCATTTGTTTGTTTTATCCAATGATGTGTTTAGGATGCAGGATGTAAACTTCAGCAATGGCAGCCTATATATTCCTTTCAGTACAAGTGTAAAGTGTATCTATAGAAAAAAAAATGATTTTTTATTTTTGGGATAGAGTGGTGAGGGGTAGGAGCACGTGTGTAGTGTGTGTGGTTTTTATTTTGTTTTGTTTAAACCTGTATCCTCCAGGGGTGATCCAACCTTATTACTTTCTGTCATTGTGACAATGGGTAAAAGGATAAGAAAACTTAAAACTTTACAGTTCCCACCTGGACCGAAAGTGATAGGAAATCCAAAATGGTTGTCACTGCAACAGGAGTTGAGGGGAAATCTTTCTATGCATGGAATTCCCCTTGCTTTGGGTAGATTTCCACACATTCTGTTGTGGGAAAATCTCCCCAATAGCACACAGACAGCAAAAAAAAAAAAACTTTACCAAGTACAGGACATGTGTAATATGTCCTGCCTTTCTACCCTTCTAGCTGTCAATTGCTGGCTGTCAGAACGATAGCTAGAAGTTGCTGTGTAAATAGAGCAGCTGTAGAAGCAAACTGACCAATATCTCTCAACAATTTTCAGAACAGAGGTACAAAGTATCAATGTTACTATTATATTTACTCTTTTTCATTCATCTGCAGATCAAATGCATAAACTTTGACCTGCATATGTCAGTAAGGTTTGGTTCACACTACTGCATTGCGACTTCGATGCGATTTACAGTGCAATTATGCGGTGTGACTTTGATGCAACTTTGCATATTCTATGGTGTGTGTGTCTGTGTGTGTTAGTATTCTGTGCTAAAATAATTTTTTGTTTTGTTCTGCAGTGCTTTGTACCAAAATCGTAATTATAGTGTCATTTTAAAAAGGACACATTCACTAATATAATTTTTGACTTTTTAAGTACAGTACCAATTCTTTTTTTTTATATCTTTGAATACGATCTTTTAGCCAGTTTTCTATCCATTTCCATACAGATTTTTCCAAGCCCGTAGACTTTACCTTACACATAAGCCGTGTATAGGGAACTGTGTCAAACGCTTTTGCAAAATCCATGTATACCACGTCCACCGCCACCTCTCTGTCCAAGGTTTTGCTCACCTCCTCATAAAAAGAAATCAGATTTGTTTAACAGCTTCTGTCTTCCATGAATCGTGCTGTTTGTTTAAATATTTTTTTTTCCAGCAAGAACTCATCTATGTGGTCTTTTATGAAACTTGCCAGTATCTTGCCAACTATAGAAGTTAAACTAACAGGTCTAGAATTACTTAGTAAAGATTTTGATCCCTTTTTAAATATTGGCAGCACATTGGCCTTCCACTAATCCAGTAGTACTATGCCAGTCATTAAAGAGTCCCTAAAAATTTGAAACAATGGCTTTGAAATGACAGAGCTCATGTATGCCATTCGGTCCAGGTGCTTTATTCACCTTTATTCTGTCTAAATATTTTTGGATCATATCAATTGTGAGCCAAAGTGGATCATCTGGAGCTGTGTCAATACCATGCCCATTATGGACAAGAGCTCCCCCATGCTCCTTTGTATACACAGAGCTGAAGAAGGGATTTAATATATTTATATCAACTTATACCAGCGCAAAACCCACAAAACAATAAATTGCATCACCCAACCCATAAATAATAATTACTAAATATCACAAACTTAAAATACACTGTGACACAAAAATATAAATTAATATATTAAAAAAATTTATAAAAAAATATAATAAGTCCAGTGACAAAATCCAAAAAAACAGCCCTGTGAAAAAATTTTTTTTATATAATATTTTCATTGGATTCTTCCGTGCCAGTGATACCTCCACCATCCACCAGTGCAAAAACCAACATTAACCGCACTCACCAGATAATGGTGAGTCAAACGCCTTTCAGGGATATTAAGGGCTCCTGGACCCCCTTTACTTTGTATATGACCTCCAAATATTGCCTCCTCTAGGATATGGACACCTCCTCTGGTTACTCTTCTCACCGAATCCCCCAGAGAAAATCAGGAAGAAGAAAAGACCATAGTGTGATACTGTAATGATTTCCAATCTTAAAAGAATTTTTCCAGACCACTCACATTTTAGCAGATATTAACCCGCATTTTATTGAAGCAAAACGATCTTTCATAAAAACGATCTTTCTTTCGTATAAAGCGATTTCTGTATAGAGACCCCACAGCCAGGTATACAGCAGGATAAAAGACCATTTAATATATTTGCCTTCTCTTTGTCCCCAGTCACCCACTCTAGATTTTTTTGTAAAGGGCCTACATGCTCAGACCTGACCTTTTTTACTATGAATATATTTGAAGAATTTTTGGGGGTTTGTCCTGCTATCTTTTGCAATCTGTGGTTCGTTTTCAATGTTTGTGACCTTGATTTCCTTTTTACATATTCTGTTATGATCTTTTTATTGTTTAAATTATGATAGCGTTCCTTCCTTTTTATATTTAATAAAAGCTCTTTTCTTATTATTGCTGACCCTGAACTTGTAGATCAGCCGATAAATGAAAAATCGGTCGGACCCGATGCTGCCATCGGGTGCCATGTGGTGATTTTCCAGCATGACCGATAAAAATAAATGAGGAGATCTGCGAAAAACGGCCGATGGGCTGGCCCCACTAACGGCGTGATTATCGGCCGATTTACATAGGCTGATCTGAACATAGATGGCTCTGTCCTTCTGGAGGAAAAAAGCAAAAGAAGGCATTGTCATGGAGATTACTGTAATCTCTCTGAAAGGTTTACACACAGCACATTAGCATATGGGCATTTAAACATGGGAAAACACTGTATATCTGAGGCTGGGTGGAATTCTGATCACTTTAGCAGGAAGGAATTTGGCAAAATTCAAGCAATGCCCAGCCTAAGTCCAGGCAGTGTCCCTGATGGGATCGCAGTGGTACAAGGCAACAGTGCCAACCTGCATGATACAAAAAGTGTAAATTCACAAAAAACAAACAGTGAACACACACCCTACACCTTCCCCCCTCCAAAGGTAATCAGCTGTTAGTCCCTATGTCGCCAATGTAGCATTTCAAGGATTTAAAATCTCAGCTCTTCTCCCCTTCTTTCTGCTGGGCTTCTGGGACAGGCCAGAGAGAATCTTTGTGCCATTGCTGACTAATCAGAATCGCTTTGATCTGTCCCAACATCTCTGCAGAAAGATTAAGGGAGAAGAGCGGAGTTTTTAAATCCCCAGAATGCTACACTCACTGCACGAGGACTGACAGCTTTTCACCCAGAGAGGTAAGTTTCATGGGGACTGGGGATGGGGAGAGTATAGAGTGTTAGTTAATTTTTGCTGAAAAGATGAACTAACCCTTTAAATTAGTTTTGAGCTCTTTTCTCTTCTTCTCTTTACAGGCCATCACAGGTAAAGCCATAGACCGCCATTTACTGGGACTGAAACTTCAAGCTATTGAAGATTTGGTTAGCATTCCTGAAATCTTCATGGACACATCGTATGCCATTGCGATGCATTTTAATCTCTCTACCAGCCAGGTATAAAACATCTGAAGCATCTCTTGTATTTTATGTGTATTTCCTAATAAGCCATATAAATCATTTTTGATCTTGCATGTAGGTGCCCGCTAAGACTGACTGTGTCATGTGCTTTGGCCCGGTGGTACCGGATGGATATGGCGTTTGCTACAACCCAATGGAAGATCATATCAACTTTGCAGTGTCTGCATTTAACAGCTGTGCAGACACCAATGCAGCCAGGATGGCTCACTATTTGGAGAAGGCTCTGTTGGATATACGGCAGCTGATCCATCACTCTCCTAAATCCAAGTTGTAACCGGATGAGGCAGGCTTTACCCTGAGCAAGAGACTCTGAATGGATTTTATGGTCCATTAACCATATATGTGCAAGCTTGGGCTCTCCTTGCTGGAACCACCAGTACCTGTGTGGACTAAATGCCATGACTCTTCTACTCTGGATGACCCACACAACCATGGAAGTATTGGAAAGATCAATTCAAGTTTCACGAACAACATTTAATTCTGAAAATGAAAACAATCATGCAGATCTAAAAAAAATCAGTTTTGATTTTAATGTTCATTTATAGAAAATGCCAGCACATCTAAGGAAAGCTACACTTATGCAAGCCATAGACGGGTTGTTTATCGGCCTAATTTTCTTCCGCATGAATAATTGGCCGATAATCACACCGTTAGTGGGGCCAGCCCGTTGGCCGTTTTTCGCAGATCTCCTCATTTATTTTTATCAGTCATGCTGGAAAATCACCACATGGGTGGCAGCATCAGCAACGGGTCTGACCGATTTTTCATTTATCGGCCGATTAATGGCCCGTCCATGGCCTGCCTAAGGTCTGATTCAGTTTGTTTACCCAGATATGACAGGTACAAAGATTGTTTACTTGCACTAAAATATATATTGTGTGAACACCACATAAAGATAACCAGCATGCTGGTTGTTTAACAGAGCAACAAACCCATAACAGACAATCAGGATTTATCTGATTTCATTTCAGGAAGTCTGATTAGTTACAACACTGTTCTAAAGTCAATTTGAAGCTAAATATGTAATCTGTTTACTTAGTAAGCCCTAGCCATAAGTCTATTGATTCAAATGTTTAAAGAGACCCTGTCACTTTGCCCAGTCAGGTAATAGTGACTGTGGGAAGAGGCCATTCGACAACTGATCCTGCCTTGCCAGGACTCTTTTCAATGCCTCGGCCTGTGAAACTACCCTGCGCATGCGGTCCCCTCCCATGTGACTTCTTGGGTCTAGCAACTAATCACTAGGCCCTAACACTGTCACGTGACAGAAGTGACATCATCGCTTCACTCAGCATCTGTTATCCACCACTGGTGCTTCCTGCAAAGGAGGAGGAAGTGGAGGGGTTTACTGGTGAGGTAAGCAGCAGTAGCTTGGGGGGTCCCCTTTACACAGACACTGTCACTTTCCTTGAATTGTTAAAGTAACAATGTCTGTTAATATTTAAAAATTCTAATCAAACCTAGTAACTGATAATAATTTTGCATTATGTTTTTAATCTCTCTTTACTAATTTTGCCAGTTCAAAGCTAAGAGAACAGATGTTTAGACAAATCTGATTTTTTTTTTTTTTTTCAAGCCAATCATATGGAGCGCTTTTTTTTTTCTAAAATTATCACTTTTGATTTATTTTTCCACTAAGCTTTTAACACTTGGGGATAAGAATGATGCAGGGTAATATATTGTTTGTGTTGTGTCAAATGGTTGATTTTGACACCTGATCAAAACAAACAATTGGAACAAATGGTCAACCACATCAAAAATCAACATGGCCAGCATTAGGCATCCTAATACAGCAACTTTTGATTAAAATTAGTTTGCATCAAAGTTTATTTTGGCAGCCAGTCAGGTTAAAGCTGTCGTCCTAGGGCACAAGAAAGTATTTTCATTAGTTGTTGAGAACAAAACTGTACTCCTTTTTAGTTGTGTCACCAAAGGCGAGGGATACAGGCACCAGTTTCCAAAAATGTCTTTTTTTTTTTTCTTCAACAAGGAGGTGATAGGTTGCCTTCAATAGGCAGATGATGTGTGCATTGGACAGCAGATCTAATCATATAAATCCACCAGAAATGTAGTGAGTTATGAGATCATTGCCACTTAGTGGAATGTGCCTTTAAATGAACAAAGTTCATCTATTCACTTTGAATTTTAATTTGTGTGATCATGTATCATGTCGTACTCATATTCTCACAGATTAGATTGCTTGAAAATAATTCACTACAACGGTGATATTTTATATGACTGCAAAGTCTTTGTATAGGAGTTTTGCTTTGGGAGGGCATGTAGAAGGTCATTTTTAAAGGGAAATATTTTATCAGTAAGCACATATTTTAATTACCATTGCAACGTTTACCTTTTTCAAATATGCTTCACATTTTTACATGCTTCATATGTTATTGTATTGAATATATAGATTTGTTGACCCTATTGGTGATCTGTATATTACTACATTTTCTTAGCCTGCCTTCTCAACAGCTGCTGAGAGAAACTCTCAACTACATAATCTATTGTTTTTAATCCATTAGACTTGACTGGCAAGACATATATTGAGAGGCACAGACATTGTGCAACACTAACAAGAGGGGGCAAATCCTTCATTTGTATTGAATAAATATGACTGCTGTACAAACTATACATTAAATAAGGTATTTAAATCCTGAATACAGATAAGTAATATGTACATTCTACTCTACTTGCCTTAAAGTGTTTTACACTTTTGGTGCTAACAAGTACCTATGTTTGTCTTCAAATCAATCTTTATCTCTGTTGGGGCTCTTGAATCTTAGCCAGAAGCTGAATCTGCTCATATAGCCTGAGTCTGTTACAGGATTTAACCCCCCCCCCCCCCCCCCCCATAAACTGTCAACTTCTAAAGGCTAATATGTCATTTGACTAGGGGGGCATATATATACCGCTATGTGCCCTAACTCCAGCACTGTTGTTACTTTAGAAATAATTTAGTTCAGCCTTGCGAAATCCACCAAACAGCACCAATCTGGCCTTTTTTGCTTTGCACATCTGGAACATACTCATGGGAGGAAAAAGCAAAGAACTATACTCCTCAATGTACTGTTTATACTTTATTGTCCAATCATAGGATGGGGGCAGGTTGTGACCATGCTGACTTAATTATAGTAGAGGAAAAATCAAGTCACTGTCCTGGCTTTGTTGTCTGACACAGGTGTCCCTAGCACAACACTATCTGAGCACAAATCTAATGCTGTGGCAGGTAAAACAATTGTCATATGTATGTAGAAATTTGCCTGGAGTTCAGCCTAAAGGAAGACATATCACCAGTATGGTAAAATCATGGTTTAATCCTCCAGGGGTTCAAGTACATGAGCACTCTGTCCTGTCCTGGTCTGTGGCTGCATTGTGCCATTAAAGACATCCTTGCATATGTTCGTATGTGCTGTCAGCTCCACCCCAGGCTGAAACCCAATTTATGTTGGCTTGTGTTGATGTGAATGAAGCTGCTCGTCTACAGCATGCACCATCATTCACAATAACGCAGCTCACAGCTAGTATTCTAGTCTCTCCCCAGGATAGCTGGCAAGCTGGCCTGGACTCAGTTGTCGGTTTCTTCCTTATACACTCAAAAACAAAGTTGGAACATGGCAGGACTGCAGATGTTGTTAGAGGAGGAGATTCCAGCCCGCAAGCTGTCTCTGTTCATAAGTGCTGTCAGACGTGCACTATTACTCACAACTGATTATGTAGTCATCTGCTGAGCAGCATGGTGAAACAGAAGGAGTACAAGCTAGCAGCTATACTGACAGATCTGCAGAAGACCTGCATGGCACCAGCAATCTGCTGATCACTGGTGCAATGTTTTTTAGGCTCCTACAGGCAAAAATAATAAATGCACATCTTTATTACCTGCAAAAAATGTTCATTATTATTTTTTTTTCTAAAAGGTGAACCTATCTGTTAACAAGTTTCTCCCACTAAAGCAAGGGATCTGATTGGCTATTGTGAGGGCCAAGACAATCAGACCCCCCCTTTTCACTCCTCTATACTGTACGGAGCTCTGTTTATGATTAAAGTGAAATGCTGTACATTTGTCGCCCTGCTGCTGATCTCTGGCAGTGTCACGCTTGGAAACTTGCCAATCCGCTCATCTGCAGCAACAGCCTTAACTGTAAAGAGGTATGCTGTCTCCTGTCTGGCCAGTAGGTGGAGCCCTTGTCTCCTTTTCAAACAATCAGCTATTCCAACTGTCAGCTGTGCTGACAGAAGCCCTTTGTTTACAGAACTTGAGTGATTCATCAGTCACAGCAGTGACTCCTCTCATCAGAGAGCTCAGTAGGAGGTTTCAGTCAGATAAAGGAAGCTGCAAAGCTGTTTCTTTAGCTAACCCTAGTGCTATGGGAATTTCATTACTTTTTGTAAAACCAAGATTGGATATAGAGAGTAAAAGTCCAACAGTTCAAAACTTCAACAAATTTGACCTAAAACAACTAATATAGTTTCCCTTTGCAAACAAGCTGCCTTTGAGTTAATCTTTGCAAACCCACTGTCTAAATATGTGCATTGGGGGATAGTGTTTTGCTGGTAAAAAAAAAAGAAGTCCCTTTCTATCCTGATATAACAGGATTTAGGGTCTATTTGTTATAAATGCTTTTTCTATGAAAGCTCCTTTGCCTTCCTATAGGCATCCTTCTGTGTGTTTACCTACTTGTATAGCACCAAGAAATCCATGATACCCATTGTGCTCTTATTAAGCAAAACTTAACCAGCTACTTTGATCAAACATTGCTCTGTCCCTTTCTACACTTTGCAGTCTCCTTGTGATGATGTTCTTCATATTCATTGGCCAATTTGAAGGTGTCAAAGGTGAGGTTTTCGCTCTCTAAAAGTAGATAATATAAGGATTAATTTTCTATGAGGGTGGACACAGAAGAGGAGGAGCAATGTGAGGACTCCAGGAGAGGAGGTTCAGTGCCACTCTGTGCAAACCATTGCACAGAGCAGGTAAGTATAACATGTTTATTACTTTTAAGAAAAAAAGCTGAGCCTTTACAACTACTCTAAATTCCCATAAATTAAAAAAAAAGGCAGTTTAGACCAGATTGGGTTCCTCACTTTTTTAAAAGACCCTGTAAACAAAAATTGTAGGTAAAAGCACAGAACAACATTTAAAATATTTACTTTTCCATATTTGTTTTATTCACTTGCAATGTGCCTCTGAACTCCAGGAGAATCACTTACTTAGCACAGCCCCCTCCCCTTCTTGCATGTCATAGCCCTTCTAGGATTGTCTAATTACTATCTGTGCTGGCCCAACTTTTCTTCCCCTCCCGACATAACCTTTCATTTACCAGCCAGGGGCTGTAGAGTTTCGCTTGATTATCAGCTCTGAGTCTGCTGACATCACATCCAAATGGTGGTCCCAGCAGCAGTCTCAGGTCTTTTAGATGTTTATACAAAGGAGGTTTTTAAGTGTAAATAACATGCATTAAATGCACATATATTCTTATGGGAAGGTTTTTGTGGCAATGAATGGTCTACTGCCTTGGTCTCTTTAGGAAAAGTACTAACTTTGTACACAGACAATTTCTACACCTGTTTTTATTCATTCTGAATGTACCACTTCTATAAAAAAAAAGTTATTAACTGTAGTTTAATGAATCCATCTAGACTTGACTGCACCCATATGATTATTGAATACCTATAAGTGTCTTACCAGTCTAATTGTGAGTTCTTAATATGTTAATGATGATGTTTACTTCTGTAACTGTGACTAATGGAATTTTTCCAACATTTGCTAACCATATTTCTAATAAACCTGTATGGATAAGAATTGATTCCTAGATATTGTACAATGTTCTGAGGAGACACACAAGTTGCATATTAAAAATTAATGGTTATAACATTGTTTTAGAGCAGTAGGGTTTGACACTTGAGATTAGATGTGGTAGTGTTTGTCATGGTGCTGGTGACCACCATAACCTTTATACTTCCCTTTCTGTCCCACTGGAACAAGGCTAGGTCCTGTTTAAACACCCCCTATACCTGGTTGGAGCTTACACAGATCGAAGGGCTTTTGTCTTGCCATAGGACAGCCTTGGGCCAGAGAATGGGCTTGAGCGCCCCCATATCCAGAAGTACCAAGTACTTCCCCAAGCTCTATCAGGGAAATCATTATGCATAGTTGTTTGTGGTCAAAGTCTGCAATAGCAGCTTTTGTTTCTCTGGTTAGCTGGACAATGAGTACAATAAAGAACTTGAGATGTGCTCAGAGCTAGAGAAGGGTTCTCACCCCTGTGTTAGGTCCAACCCAATGAGTGGCCTCAATGATATGAGTCTACTGGTCAAATTAAAATTTGACTCGCTGTTATCTAATTTGAGGGCACATACAGTATTTTATTTTTTTACATTATCAGGTAGAACATTTTTTTCTTGAAGTCCATTTAGGAACACAACTTGATAATTAAGCAACTTAAGGTTAAATTGCCACCAATACATTCAATGGACACTAGGCACATTAAGAAAAACAAAACAAAGGTCAGCCCCCTTGAGGCTATGACGCTTCCCATCTTACAGATGCTTAGTAGCAAGCAGACCAAAGAGAACATTTGAGGAGAGGGAGCTGTGTCCATGAATGGACCAAGTATTTCTTGTTGAGTATAATAAAAGCAACCTTGGGACATCCAAAAGTGAGAGGCAGGCACACCAAAATAAAGGCAACCAAAACAAAAGTGAAACCAAGGGCATTAAAGCCTAACTCCAGGTTTACTTTCAATTCATTTGGACCAAGCTGGCTCAAACTAATTCATTTACTAACAGATGCACCTGTTGTCAGTGCAGTATCTAACTTCCACTACATACAAGTATACAGCTGTGTTCCAACAGTGGTACAAATTCTTCCTGTCAAGTCATGCTAAGTGCTGCTCAGCCACTCACAGGAAGTCTTGTATTTTATCAATAAGTACAAGGCTTTCTCTGATTAATTGAGGTGGAGAGGCAGGCAGCTTAGGTCTTGATCTCCACCTCAGTCAATCAGAGGAAGCTTTGTATTCATTGAAAAAATACAAGACTTCCTGTGAATAGCTGAGTAGCACTCAGCCTGACTCAATTTTGTTCTGGCAACAGATGGGAAATCCCTATTTCCTTGCCAAACACAGCTCTGTATACTGTATGTGGCTGACTCTACATAACATTTTATGGAGCACTGACAGTTGGTGCTTTTTATTAGTTAAGGAAATAAGTTAATTTGGACCTTCTTGGTAGTAAACATGGAGTTATGCTTTAAATCAGCCTTTTTCAACCATGGTGCCCAGGCACCCTGGGATGCCTTCAGTTTTCTCGAGGGTTTGCATTGGCAAAATTTCTAAAAATTGCCCCAGGATTGTATACAAGCCAGGTCTTCATTGTGCACCATAAGACCTTTTAGCAGCTGACCTCATAACAATCAATGACATCAGCTGGTGATAAAGAGGATATCAGGTACCTGTACAGTATCCTTCTCTGTATTTTACATATTAGAATGGTGTGCCTCAAGATTGTGGAGCATTTTAAAACATGCCTTGACTAAAAAAAAATTAAAGAACGCTGCTTGCAGAACCTTTTGACCCAAACTAACATATACCAAGGCAGATGTATTGACCCTATAAAACTTTAAAAACCAATTCAGAAGACCAAGTCACAGCCTAATAGATCTGAGGCACATAGACCTAATGACAAAAAGCCCAAGAAAGATTTGCAGAACAACCTGTCAAATGCACTTAGAAATACTGGATCTGGAAGCCAGAGCACATATTTTAGAACTTTCTGGAATAGGAAGTAGGGAATCTGTCTATATAAAAGAAGCAGTGACAAAGAGGTAAACTCTGATAGACCTTACCACATCCAGAAAATGGAGACATACAGTATCTCCTTGGGGTGAACAGTTGTCAGACATAAATAAGGTAACACAATATCCTCATTAAGATGAAAGCCAGAGACCACTTTGGGTAAAAAGGAGGTCCTTGGCCTTAACAAAAAAAAAAAAAAAAAAAAAACACTTTATGTCAGACCAAAATTAGGCTCAGTTAGGACAAACTGATAACTCAAAAACCCTCGTGACCATATGCAATCTTATGGGCTAGCAATGTCAGGGAGAGGAAGTCTTTGTAAGGCCTCTTAAACGGGGCTGAGTTCCATTTTTACCACACCTGACCAGCCACCCTAATTCTAACACTGTAGCCTGACAGGTTTGTACACCCACCATGGATGCATCACAGGCTATTCAAGGTCCAATCTTTATACCTATTTTTTTCCTTTTGCAAGGGAAGTGGGTTCTTTTGGGCCCCTGACAGGCATTGACCACTCCTTGGCTTGTCTCTGACCCTTACTGGAATAAAATGGGATCTGAATTATTGAATAGTAGTGTGGCATTTCAATGCTTCTTCTTGTACTCTGCTGCAAACAAGGAAAGTGAAGATCCACTGGGTATAAGAGCTGCATGCTAGTAACCAGATCACTTCCACCAATATCATTACAATATTACTGGATATCAACATCAATTGGACAATATTGAGGGTTCAGGGCCATATTTCCACTTTCCCAGATTGACGGTCCTGCAGATGGCCGTGACAAAAGAACGCTGGTATGAACTGAGCTCATTGTCTAACTGAAAAGGATTTCCATTATCCATACCTACCTGTAGCTGTTGATAGTGTAAATTTTTTTTTTTATTCAGTCAAAAAAAGTATCCATGGGAGCAAGGATGTCCCTGTTCTCTGCTACAAAGTGAAACTAAGCAGGTGGAAGGGGTTACCTCAAGGGTTCTGGCCAACATGTGCTTAGTGTCCTTTTCCCCTGTAGGTGGAAGTATAACCCATAGCTTGCTTAATCATCCTCAAGCTGTGTCTTTCAATGGACAATAAAGAAAACTACTTGCTGTATAGGTTTTTTTCTTGATGCCCATTGAGGTACACAGGGATTTTTGGAATTTCTAAACCATTAGGTTATACTGTTGCCTACAGGAGTTTGGGACATAGGCAAACACTAAACATTAAGCCAGCCCATGTTTAACCCTATCTCCAAATACTATACTTGACTTTTGTTAGCAAGCCTCCAAGAGTTAATACAGAAGGGCTGGATGCATATCCCTCAATAGAAAAAAAAATAAAATTTATAGATATCTTTATTCTGATCGGAGCAGAGCCAGCGGATGACAGGTATGTGTCTGCTCAGTTTTTTTGCAGAGCAGACACGGACAGAGCCTGCTCTGCTATATGGGAGGTTGGGTGTAAACTTTGTCCGTTTTACCGCCGACTGCCATCCAAACGGATCTGCCTAGACAGAGGGGGGCAGATTTTTTTTTTTTTTTTTTAGTAAACCAGATCAGGTGAGAGGCAGGCAGGTGTAAATGGACACAAGTCCATTTACACCCCCGGTCCGTAGGAGTGAATTGAGGGCCCAATTGGGTCCGCCTGTCAGTTTTTATTACACCCTTCATGTGAAAGGGGCCTTATTGTTCATTTAGGAACATAAGGATGTTAGATGTCCAAAAGCAGTCCAAATGAGAGGTTGGCAGTAGCCATTAGGAGAACCAACAAGTGTAGTGATCATACTACAAAGAGTATCTTAAGGAATCAATGCCTGAATGCAAGCTAAATGAAAGAGGGACAACAAAATATGGAAATTACCACGACAAAGGAATGAGCTCCTAGGCTCAACCTAAGCTCCCAACAAGGGCACAGGATTCCTAATAATGGGGAAAACTGCTACCTAAAGTAGCAGTGGGACACAATCGGCAAAGCGAGAGGTCCAACCAACTGCCACCGAACAAGCAGAACAGTGTGTTATAAAAATAAACTAGATTTAGTAAATAACTAGATCAAAACCTAATGTGATCAACAAAATAGAAATGCTTACTGGTCCAGGTCCCTAAGGGGAAATACAGACAGACACACTGGGGTTTATTTACTAAAGCTGGAGAGTCCAAAATCAGACTCACTTCTGCATAGAAACTAATCAGCTTCCAGGTTTCATTGCCAAAGCTTCATTGAACAAGCTGAGGTTAGAAGCTGATTGGTTTCTATGCAGAAGGGAGTCCGATTTTGGACTCTCCAGCTTTAGTAAATAAACCCCACTATGTCCAAGTGGTGTAGCGTTTGGGTAACAGCAGAAAAACCTAACCCTTTACTTCAGGGTAAGGAAGGCTCGGACAGACAGAGAATGGCCAGAGGCAGGCCAACAGAAAACTTCTAGGAGAACCCTTAGAAGCAACAGGCCCCAAGAGAGAACATAGGACAAAAAAAAAAAAAAAAACAGGACTAGATGGGAAAAACCAGCTAGTCTACCTGGTAAGGCTCAAAAGGCCTTACAAATTAACCCCTAGGATCAAGGAGATGGAAACTCGATTTAAGAGATTGCCCAGTCAAACAACCAAAATATACCAAAGAATTTTTAGAATCAGCACAAAGAAAATAAACAAAGAAAAAAAAAAAAAAACACAGCCCATAAAGGGGTATGAAGTGATTCCTCAGACTGTTTAATAAATCGAAGGTTTGATCCTGCAAAATCAAAATGAAGGGGTAGGATAAATGGGATGCACGTCCACAACCCCAGAACCACTCGAACAAAATAGAGGATGAGGATAACACATCTGTAAACATACAGAGGTGTTCCTGGGGCCCTTCAGAAAAATCCTGCTGAGCCTGCCTATCCCTGACCACAATCCATGTGTCTAGGAGGTTCCTTATCCCCCCAGATCCAGGGAGGTATCAATAGCTGTTCTAGCAGTACTATCAAGAGCATTTGCCTGACTATGGGCGAAACAAGGAAAGGCATCTGGAGGTCTTCCTCAAGAGGCTACGGATCAGCCAAAAGAGGAGGACCTAAACCGCTGTAGACCGGTCCTAGAAAAACTTCTAGACATACTCTATCCCTAGGAGAGAGTACCTAGAGCAAGAAACTAGTTTTCTGTATTTCACCTGTTGATACTTCAGGGAAGCCTAGGTCCAGGGATGATCTCCACCTGCATTATAGGTTTTGCGGTGCACCTAAGTTGTACACCTTTCCTCTCAATGTTGAGGTTACCAGTTGATAAAAACGGATTCCAAAAGCATCGTCTTTAAAAGGGAGATAGTGAAAGCCAGGCTAATATTCTCAGCATCATCCAGCATTAGGACCAGACTACCTACCTTGTCACAGGGAATTTTCCCACTGTTTCCCAAAGGGAAAAACACATCACCTAGATGGTGGCCAATGGAGTCCAAAGCAGGAAACCTGCCCAAGACAGGATTCTACCAACGTTGGAGGAAACTATCTCAGAATAATGTTCCTCAATGTAAAATTGCAAAGACTTTAGATGTCATCATCTACAGTACATATCATCCAAAGGTTCTAAGAATCTTGAGAAATCTCTGTGCATGGGCTCAGGAATACTTCCAATTCATTGTCTGAATACAGTTCGCACTGCTATCCAAGAATGCAAGTTAAAGCTCTATCATGCAAAACAATATCTGAACATGATCCAGAAACTCTTCCATCTTCTCTGGGCCAAAGCTCGTTTAAAATGGTCTCTTGCAAAGTGGAAAACTGTTCTATGGTTAGACAAATCGAAGTATGACATTCTTTTTGGCAACCATGGGTGCTGCAGCCTCCAAACTAAAGAGGAGAGAAATATTCTGGCTTGTTATCAGAGCTCAGTTCAAAAGTCTGTATCTCCAATGGTATGGGGGTGCATTAGTTCATGTGGAATGGGCAGCTTGCATATCTGGAAAAGCACCATCAGTGCTGAAAGAACTGTATATTCAAGTTTTAGAGCAGCATATATTCTCATCCAGGCGCTTTTTTTTTAATGCACATTTCAGCAGGACAATGCTAAAGCACACACTGCTTCTATGGTAATTGCATGGCTAGTAGAAAAGTTCAGGTGCTTACATGGCCGGCCTGCCTGCCTTCTAGGCCATTCACCAATTGAAAATATGAGACACATCTTCAAACTAAAAATACGCAAAGAAGACCCAAGACTGTTGAGCAGTTATCAGGCAAGACAGGACAACATTCCTCTCCCAAAAAACTCCAGGAACTGGTCTCAGTTCTCAAACATTTACAAACTGTTAAGAGGGGATGCTATACCATGGTAAATATGGCCCTGTCCCAACATTTGTAAGATGTGTTGCTACCATCAATTTCAAAATCGTATTTTTTAAAAATGGTACATTTTCTCAGTTTAAAAATTTGATATGAGATTTTCAAATTATTGCATTCTGTTTTTATGTAGATTTCATACAGTATCCCAACATTTTTGGAATTGGGGTTGTATTGCAGTTGCCTAGAGGTTAAGTATTATGCCAGTGACTGCTTGGTCCAAAGCAACAGGTTGGCTGGCCTGCTCAAAACCCAAAATCATGACAAAAGAAAGGGGGATGAAAGAAGTAGAGTAGGGGAACCCACCTTCAGAGCGGCATCCCAAAATCCTACACATGGAGGAGAAGGGGTTAAATATCTGTTAAGAGTTAACACATGGGCTGGAGCTAGTGGTCAAGCAGAGGGAGGTACTCAGTAGCACAGGGGCACCTATTACAGAAGTAGACAAAGTATAAGGGTGGAATTCAGCCGTCCTCTACCTAGACATCCTAAAATTGATGTTGGAGTATGCTCTGGCCTCCCATGGCATCCCTAATCACAATATCAAGTGTAGGCTAGAGACCGCAGGCTGATTCTCCAATTGCAAGGTAGTATGCACTGCGCATCAATAAGGTCTGAAACAACCCCTTTTACTTCTAAAGTGACAGCAGGAGGCAACAGTGCCCCATCACAGTCTCTTCAGAAATAGGCTGTTGGGATTCTGAACCTGAGTCAGATATCAACACAGCAATGATTTATCTCAGCCTTTTCTAAAGCTCAGGGAAGATCAGTGATTGCATTGGAGAGGGAGTACAGCCTGTTTCTGAAAGGAATTGGGTAAATCTGGCCCCAAAATCCTGAAGACCCTGATGAAGGAGACTCAGATGATTCGGATCCTATAACTATAAGGGCATCAGATTGCAGATGTTGGTTCTCTTAGAGCAGGGGTGTCCAAACTTTTTTCAAAGAGGGCCAGATTGGATGAAGTGAACATGGTGGAGGGCCGAACATTTTTCCGAACATTCTTTGAACCATTACAATTAAATGCAAATAAATTATTTTATGCCAAGTTAATTGCAAACGACATACTTTTCATTTCATAACATTAAGATCAACTGACAGCTGAGTTTTCCCAATGTATTGAAAATAAATTTAAAAAAAAACTTACCTGCACTAAAGTGAAGGGTGAAAAAGGTAGCTGGAGCTGAAGTCTCTGCTCGGCAGCCGGGAGGGGAAGAGAAACACACTTCACGCTGGAAGCCCGGCCCTGACGTCACCGCCCTCTGTCGCTCCCAGCACGGCGCAGTCACGCATGCGCACTGCTCTCAAGCAGAAGATTGTCTGCCACAGAAGGGAGGGCTGTGCGACAGCCGCATTTACACAGACCAGGGAGAACGCGCCGCAGTCAGGCATGCGCACTGCCCTCTGCTCACAAGCAGAAGACTGTCTGCCATAGAAGGGAGGGCCGTGGGAGGGCCACATTACACAGAGCAGGGAGGGCTGTATTAAACCGACCCCCGGGCTGTAAATGGCCCGCGGGCCGGACTTTGGACATGCCTGTCTTAGAGTATACACAGTTGGCACCCCTAGCACAGATAGGGGGTATGGGCTTGGGTCACCTATAGCAGCAGGACTGCCCATCGGTGTACCTGTTGTGTCTGGGTAGCAGTACTGCAACTAGGCTTCAGGTACTCACAAACCCAAGCAGCTGGTGCTGATAAAGGTCAGGCAGCCAGAGCTCATCAGATCATTTTAGGAATAGACCAGAGTTCCATGTAGTGCTTGTAAAGGAAGAGCAGCAACGGGATGCTTCCCCTACACTGAATGGTGGGCAAGAGAGTACAGAGTGCGACAGGACACTCCACTCAGCTGATCAGGTCAGTGTTCTGTCCTTCAGCATTAATCCTATCCCCAGTGAAAACCAGCAGTAGTGACACATTTGAACAGCACCCAGTGGTGCAATAGCAAGATAGCTCCTTGTACTTCAGTCTGATTGTCTAAATCTACACAAAATTGGAATTCTGCTTTAAGAGACACCGGGGGTTGATTTACTAAAGCTAGAGTGTGCAAATTCTGGTGCAGCTGTTCATGATAGCCAATCAGCTTCTAACTTCAGCTTGTTTAGTTAAAGTGTTACTAAACCCACAACAGTAAAATAAGTCTACAGTAAAGCATGCTTGTTATACTCACTGTGGAACCTAAGGGGTTAATCCTCTGCATTATGTAAAAAAGCTGTTTGATCCCATCTTCTCTGATCATCCCCTTCTTCTAATGTCCCCACTCTATCTGCTGATAGTACAGAGCTCTAGGAGTCACTCTGCACATGCTCAGTTTAGTCTGTATGGCTAGAGAGGTTTTTTTTTTTCCATTTGGGAGGGTGCATGTGATCAGCACAGGGCCAATCAGCACTGTTCAGTCAGAGGGTCAGGGGTTAGGCAGCTTGATAGGACAGTCAGAGCAGAATGAAAACTCCTCCTACAAGTTTTAACCAGTGCTCAGCTCGACACTGATAGAAAGTCACATGACTGCTAAATACATTTCTCATCAGCAGTATATATTTACTAAAATAATTGAATTTTCATGTTGTGTGTACTGTGGGAGACCAGATATAGTGTATGTAGATTCCTGGGTTTAGTAACACTAAGCTTTGACCAAAAAAAACAAAAACCTGGAAGCCGGTTTCTATGCAGTGCTACACCAGATTTTGCCCTCTCCAGTTTTAGTAAATCAACCCCACTCTTTAGTATTACCCTTCACTCCTGACAGCTACATAGTAATTACACACTTTCAGAAGGAGAGAGGCCCTTTGACAAGGAGGGAAAGGGCTGTTCTAGGGAATAGAGTAGTCACTAGGAAGTTCAAGGAAACATTACATGTGAATAAAGCATAAATTTGTGGAAAGAAAAAATGCTGCAAGTAAAGCATAATATATACTGTATATAATTTTTATTTTTCTTAACCTGTATCTTTTTTAGGTTGGTGAAAGAATCTATTTAAATAAATAACATTTCCAAAGTCTCATTCATTCACACTCATGCCAGATCCACGCTCCATGGCCCACTGCGCAGATGTGGCTGCAAGCTATTTGGCTGGTCCTGCGTGCAATCCTATTGATTTCTGCAGAGAGGATGTCAATCATTGGGATGCATGATAGGAGGCCTCTCTAAGGAATTGCCTTTTGTCCACCACCTACACACACATAGATTGAACTTGCTGGACCCGTGTCTTTTTTTCAACCTTTTAACCACTTGCCCTCCAGAGCATTTAACCCCCCCCAACCAGTCCATTTTTTGCAATACGGCGCTGCATTATTTTAACTGATATTTGCGCAGTCATGCAACGCTGCACATAAATAAAATTTATGTCCTTCTTGTCCCCACAAATAGAGCTTTCTTTCAGTGGTAGTTGATCACCTCTGCGTTTTTTATTTTTTTGCACTATAAAAACAAAAAAAGACCAACAATTTTAAAAATATATATATTTTTAACTTTTTGCTATAAAACATATCCAATAAAAAAAAAAAAAAAAAAAAAAATCAAACTTTTTTGTAAATTTTAGAAAAAATGAATTCTGCTACATGTCTTGCTAAAAAAAAATCCTAATACATGTAAATTAATTGGTTTACAAGAAAGTTATAGGATCTACAAATGGCCATATATATATAATGGAAGTTTGTTTTTTTATACTATTAATGGCGGTAATCAGCAATTTATAGCAGGACTGCAGCAGGCATTCTGACACTGGGTGGGAACTGCCACTGACACCAACTCAGTGATCAGTGCTAATAAAAAGCACTAACACTGTACTAATGACACTGGGCAGGAAGGGGTTAAAATCTGGGGTGATCAAAGGGTTGACTGTGTTGTGTCTTACTAGGGAGACATGCTGTTTTGTATTTCTCTGCTGTGTAGACACACAGGTCTCTCCCGTCAGCTTTCCACAATGATCGCGGAGTGCTGGCTAGGAATCGCTTGCCGGAACCTGGTGATTGACATTTCTACCCGCCAATAGCGGCCCCTACCCGGAAATGCAAATCAAGTATATATATATACACACACACACACACGTGATTTTGGCCAGCCCTGCCACCCTGTAGCAGTACTTCTGCTATAGGGAAGAGGGAAAGCGGTTAAACTATGTTACTATGAGCAAGAGAAGTGGCAGAATAACTAGAGTATTTTGCATGGACTGCTGATCTCCTAGGAGAGACTACAGGATATATCATTTTGTGAAAGAACTACCTAAAGACAAACTATTTTTTTTTTTTTTTTTAGATAGACTGACAAGGGGTTAAAAGCCCTGTCAACTTTTTATTGTCTGCGTCCCTATTTGGGACGCAATCTTCCTAACTGCCTTGATCACCAAAGTCACCAGCAATGGAAACAAGAATAGAGGAGAAAACTTTCATTCCTGTGACAGCTAAATAGGATTTGCCTCATGTTGAAAAGATATCCTCTCACTTGCTGTTGAGTCTACAGGACTGGAAGTGAAGGGAAATATCCCTAATGATAAATAGACAAAAAAAATGGGCAGCAGTGTAACCATTCCCTACTCTATCTAAAATGAAAAAACAAGATAGTTACCTGGTAACTCCATTTCCATGAATCTTCCAGGAAAGCACGAGAGGCTCCACCCACCTAAAACAGGAAACACATGATCCACAATCAAATAAAAAGAGCACAGTCACCTAGTGTCCTAAGTTGTAAGGAAGAAAGGAAGGCAACTAATAGAATAACATAACACAACGCAAAAAACCCAAAATATAGAGCGGGAATCCATGCTGTCCAGGACAATTCATCTTGTTTTCCCATTTCATCTTCCAGGACAGCACATGAGAGGAAGTTATAGAAATACTTATGAGGGTGGGGCTACTGCTTCCACAAGGCTTAGTTCTGAAAGGACAGCAGGGCAATCCAATGTGTCAAAACATAATATGAAAATTGGACCAGGTGGTAACTCTGTAGAGCAGTTGAGGCAAAACCCCTTATTCTCTTGCTGAGGCCAAAGACCTATGAAATGATCCAAATAGATGTACAGTGGCCTATGGGGGTGTAGGATAGGGCAATGGAGCAAGAGATCATTGTTGACTGTGAGCAGGGGCGGACTGACAACTCATGGGGCCCCCGGGCAATAGGAGATCATGGGGCCCCTGTGTCCTTGACCAAACTCAAAAAAGCCTATGGAAAAGGTACCAGGGGCATCTCATGGGGCCCCCTACTGACCCCCGGGCCCTCGGGCAGTGCCCGAGTTTCCAAATGGTCAGTCCGCCCCTGACTGTGAGTATCCTATGAGAAAAGTCTTGCAGTGCCTTTTTAGCATGGTAGCACCAGGAAAGCTTTTGGCTATTAAGAGTTGTAAGGAAAAACCTTATCCCCCCTCCATAGGGATTCCTGGGTCACTACAGGCAGTAAAAGGAAAGGCAGGAAAATCTACATCACAAAAATTAGGCATATGCCTAGGCCCTGGTCACCATCTTTTCCTCTAGTGCAAGAAGTTTTGAGATTTTCCCATTTACTTCCATGCTGTCAGGTTAGTATCAAACAGCAACTACGTAACCTACTTAGTCATTTTTAGCTCTGCTAAATCATGTATAGTAAATATTAAAATTGCATATGAGCGCTATGCAAGGAAAATCAGAAACAATGATAACTCACACCCCACATAACCTTCAGACAAGAGAAACCTATGGAGATCTAGACACTAGCCCTTGTATTTATCTAGGAGATTTCTGCTCCAAAGCCATACATACCCAAAATGCCTATGTCCATACCTATGACCTTTCTCCCCTCTGAATGGTACGTCAACTACGTGAGTGTTCTGTGTACTCAACCATCTACATTAGGCCTCATGCACATGTATTTTTACAGCGGCTGCTTTTGACATTTCTTTTCCTACGGCTAGTAACCCCCCAGCATGTTATCCTATGTGTCCATGCACACAGACTGTAATCAACATTTTTTGGCAGGGATGTTTTTTGGCTGGAAAAAAAACCTTGGGCTAGTGGGCTTCTAGAGGAGTTTAGCTGTAAAAATGCTCTAACGCTGTAAAACGCCGCAAACCAGCGTTTTTGGACATTTTTTTTACCCCCCAAAAAAAAATGCTAAGAAAAACGCAAACGTGACAAACCGCTGCTAATCGCTAATGCAAAATCAATTAAAAAAAAAAAAGCTGAATGTGACTTTACACAGCTAACATTACCAGCGTTATCAAAATGCCCCAAGTGCATGAGGACTTAAATGCAATATAAAGCGCAAATGAACTTGGTAAATAATGAACGTGACTACTTTACAAATTGACAGGTGTTCTACCCAATGTTTGAAGTGACTCCACTCCAGCACCATATGGCACATTGTGATACTGGTGGACATTAAGTTATCACTACTTCAGGAGACTGTAGCAGTAACAGAACATTCATATTGTCTGGCTATACCTGTTCTGTTAGGAGGGCTGAGTAAATGAAATGTACTGACGTTTAACATATAGTACTGAACTTAAACATACCCAGTCAGACAAAAGGGTCAGAGTGATAGCAAGTCATAATACATCTACAGGCCACATTTCTGCTCATAGCACCGCATAGATTGTGCTGCAAAGTATGTATCACAGGATCCTCTATCCCTACCAGATTCAGGCATGTGGAGTGCACCTGGTAATGTGCGTTGAATGCAAGGGATTTGATCCTCTGCTGAATGAAGGCTCAGTGGCAAAAATCCATGGGCCTTCCGTGTACGTATGCAAGGACAAATACCCTCCAAGAGACAAGAAACAACTAATCTTCTGCAACAAGGACCATCTTTCAAACAAGACTGATGAAACAACAATTACTAGGTCTCAGTGACCAGAGATTTTCTCTCTAAACCATTTGCTCCCCTGTTGTCTATGTACATTAACACATCAAGACAACATACTGCAGATTGCACATGTCAATGTTAAGGTCATGTATATTCACAGAATTAAGATTCCCCCAATTTATACAGCCACATATACAAATGAGGCCTACACTTCAAGCAGACCATTTGAACAATTACATATAGAGTCCAGAGAGTGAATCACACATGAGGCACGATCCACAATGGTACCAAAAGAATATAAAATAAAAAAAATAAAAAAACACACAACACAAACATTAGCTCCCATGTTGTGTATTTAAATACATAGAGACATAACATACTGCAGAAACATGGGATCAGAGTCATAGTGTGTTCATCTAATACCAAACAGTCAGCAATATATATGCAATTGATGCCTATGCCACAAAGCCAACAATTTGCATGATCACATGTCATAGATATAGCCTAGTCTCTGGCTACCAATCCATTAAGTATTTATTCAGTGAAGGAACTCCAGGTGATAGAAGTCTAAGCACACCACTGGCGTGCACAGCAAATACTGAGAACCCAGAATAGGTACAGCTTCAGCTCCTAAGCCCAAGCACAATCCTGTTTGAACCACAGCAGACCCCACTAGGCTGTCACCTCCCCTTGCTGAAAAAAAGTCAAGTGTAATTGATGGTAAACATGAAGTAAGCAGACCCCAGTAGCCCTTGCACAAGTGTAATATGAATGTAGGAAGGAGTTAACAGGTTGCAGCTTCTGCTGATTTCCGAGTCTGCCAGCACTCTGTTCTACAGTTTGACAGGTGTTAGGGCCTCTGCCTCCAAATGAACACACGAATGGTGGACAGGAACACAACGTACATTCAGTCTGTGCTTGTAAGAGGCACGCAAACACCCATAGCAACCAACACCGAAAGAGAGGACTTCCTCCTAAAGGGTAACCCCATACTGTGCCTCCCCAGAGGAGAGTTATAGGGAAAAAAAAAACGCCAACCTACTTACCTTGGAGCCATCTGCCAGATTCATAGCAGCTGTCATGCCAGAATCAGACTGCATGGTATAGCCTTGCTGACCAGATGAAGTATGCTGCAATACTACTGGAAAGATCCAGGTTGGCCTACTGCTCCATCCCCCACCCATTTGCTCTCCCTCCCTGGTCTCTGTGGATGCTGGCACCAGGGTACTCACAAACCCATCATATTGCTGCCGATTCAGAGGGACCTGAGGCATAGCAGTTTGCATTCTGCCAAGGCCTACGCACCATAATTAACCTAGCTCAGTAGATATACATCCCCCCTCTGGAAGTAGTCAGGGATGGCTCTACTCCAGCCTCACTGATCCCCAGGAAGTTGGAGCCTACCCCAACCATGCAGTTTTCCCTGCAAAAAATTTGGTGAAGCCAGTGGCTATGATCCATCCATAACAATCAGCAGCAAACATTAGGAGCTCAGCCAGCCACCGAGGACTTGGAGCTTGAACAAATGAGAGTAAGGGAGGGCTCCACTAGAGTATTGGCATCCACCGGGATAGCTTCTTCTCCTACGGCAGTGAAGGAACCTTGGGGGAAAAAGGTAATGTGGAGGGAAGGTCCCACAAATAGGATACTTACAGAAGTAGCCTACAAAACCCCAGATATGCGACCCCTCCAAGTCCACTGTCCCTGGAATCATGGGGAAGCAAACTAAGAGGCCCCTGCAACTAGCACAAAGGCCTGACGGAAAAAGAACAAACCATTCTGATGTTCCTGCTAGGCCAGAGGAAACACAAATACTGGAGGACAGCATGGATTCCTGTCCTATATTCTGGGTTGTATTGAGTTATTATGTTATTCCATTAGTTGCCTTCAGTTCTTCCTTACTGTGGACACTAGCTGACTGTGCTCTTTTTATTTGATTGTGGATGATGCGTTTCCTGTGCTGTCATGGAAGATGAAAAAAGGGGAAAAAAATGGCTTTGGATAAACTTTAAAAGCATTACTATATAAAATTATAGTTAGCTATTAAAACCTTTTGAAATATCAGCCATACATGGAGTGTTTTTTTCAGCGAGTTTGCCAATTCACAGATTGGCTTTGAGAAGGGGCAGTAAAGCACAACCCATGTTAATCATTGCAAAGCAGGAAGCAGAGTCTGTGTTTGGATGAGAATAAGGCTGCACCCATAATTACAAAATTATATATATATATTTTTTTAAAACATTAACACACATTCATTCCTAAGTGTTAACTGTTTTTATATGAAGCTGATCTTTTACATGTAAATATAAAAATACAATAAAATACATGGAAAAGACTATGCATTTCCTTTAATACTTTCAGTCACAAACCTGGAACAAGAATGCTGCAATGCTCAGCGCATTGAGGACTTGTTTCAGATCACTGACTCAAGGCTTTGAAGCCAACAGGAAAACATGACAGCCAGGTAACCAGCATTTTAAAAGGGTTATGCAATGATAGCCTCCATATCTCTATCATTGCAGGTTTTCTTTATCGACAAATTCCCTTTAAAAATTTGTTACATTTGAGCAGCTGTCTCTTACAAGAGTTGAAAGAAACAGTTCTACTTTACTTGATTTCTGACCATACCACACAGGCAAGCAGACCAACAAATCACTCATTTGGATGTTTAGGGATGCACCAACCTTTTTTGATCTGCGAGTACCTATACTTTTGGTAAAGTACTCGCCAATACAGAGTACAGATACTTTGCGGTGCGATTTGCATCCATACAAAATTTATGGACGCAAATTGCCCAATCTGCAAGGAGAGGAGAGAAAGCCGCTGGGATTTCAAATCCTCATGGCTTTCACTTCTCTCCTACAGCTGAGAAACGAGAGCATCTGCCTTCATCTCCCACTAAGGTATACATCCCCATACGCCTTTCTCTCCCACTCTCTGCTGCGGGAAACCTCTCTGCACCGCTCCTGTGTGAACTCATGAGCCCGTGAACTACAAGCCTGGGTTCATACAGCAGCAGTGGGAAAACCGCATGTGATTTGGACAAGAATTGCATTCCTGTTCAAATTGCATGCTATTCTTTGTGGTGCAATTTGCATTTAATATTGACGCCAATCGCACCACAAAGTATCGGTTTCCAGTATAACAACATTTTCACGAGTACTTGTGAAAATACTCAGTATTGGCCCTGATACCAGTATCACTGCATCTCTAGATATGTTTAATACTGGCTTTACCCAGTGCACTCTAGGCAAGGTCAAATGTGAACCTTGTAGGAGGCTATAGAGCAGACATCTCCAACCACTGTCAGAATGGACATAAACAAGTCACATGAACTAAAACAGAGCACTCGACAAAAACCTCTGTTTAGACTCAAGTTGAACGGTTTAATGAATTATGTAAATCAGGCAACCACCTCTTGGTTTCATGCTTACAGGAAATGTATAATGCAGTGGGTATTTAGATGTACGGGAACGGAGCACCCGATGAGACGCTGCCGCCAGCAACATCAAAAGGCAGCCAAGAGCCCCATGTGACTTACAAGCCACTGGATGGGGACCGCTGCTCCAGAGCTTTGTCAGTTCACCAGATACTACAGAAATCATCCTTAAAGAGTAACCGCTCCAACAAATACGTATACCTTTCTCTTATTTTTTCACACAAACAATAATAAAAAAACAAAGATCACTAGTGTTAAAAGGGTTATTTGTAGTCCTTAATTGAAATCTTGTTCAAAGTGCAACAGGAATTGCTTCAAGCCCTCCAGCTGTCATCTTTCTGTAGGCACCGTGGCGAGCGTAGCTGCAGTAGAGTGAGACATCCTGCCGAGCACGCCAGTTATTAAAGCACACGTTCTTGAGTGCTTCACCATCCATGTTCAACAGGGTGTGAGGGTAAGTCCAAAAAAAGAAAAAAAGAAAGAAAAAAAAAAAAAAAAAAAAAGCGCAGCATTATCCAAAAAAGTTGCCGGAATTCACAGCATTATCCACCCCATATGTATTAGGTTTAATTTATATTTTTTAAAAAATAAATAAAAAATAAAAAAGGTGGGTATTCATGCAATAAAAATGGTTCAGTTCTTTCAGTAATTTGTTTTCCTTTCAGGGAAAGGGAAAGTAGGGGGGAAGTTAAGAAGAAAAAAAAAAAAAATGTTGTAGCTCTTATAATATTCCATCAGTCTGTCTTCCATCAATTGACTGATCATTGAACAGCGTGCATTTGAGTGCATTGGCCCCAGTCCTGACATGCAGAGGAGGGCCACTGGCAAGACAGGCATTGTATACCCAGTGAAGGCCTCTTTCTTTCTCTTTTGGTCCGTCAGTTTAAATGTTCCTCGGTGCGCCATAGGCTGTACTGGCTTCAGTTCCTTCCGACTGCCATGATATTGTGGACGCTACCGTCATACCCCACCCTGTCAGTTTGCTCGTTGTTGTCTCACTGAAGCTTTGTACCAAGTTTACGTTGTCTGTTTCTGGAAGGGTGACAAATAGGAAAACAAAACAGTCACTATGGGAACAGCAAAGTAATTGTGTTGATCCTAACAAACAACTTACATAATATGGCCAAAAGTTTGTGGACACGTGACCATCAAAACTATTCGAGCTTGGTGGACATCCCATTGCAAAACCATGGACATTTATATGGCGTTTCCCCCCACACCTCTCCATGGCTTTAGCAAACTCAACTCTTCAGATTTTGGAATTTGAGGTAATTTGTGCCCACTCAGCCAAAGAGAGGAGGAACTAGTGGTGGACAAGAAAATCTGGTTCACAGTCAGTGTTTTAATTCATATCCATGACATTCAATAAGGCTGAAGTCAGCAGTCAGGCTTTCCAAATTCCTCCGCACCCAAATGATCAAAATATGTCTTTATGGACCTGGCTTTGTGCACAGCTGGAACGCAAAGAGGCCTTCCCAAAACTGTTTTCACAAGATTGGTAGTGCACAAATAGTCGAATAGTCACAATAGTATGTTGTAGCATTAACAGTAAAAAAAAACTGATGAAGTTGGAGGGGTATCCACATACTTTTGGTTAGATTGTTTATAACTATCATCTTCCGATCTGTAATTCCAAATGACAGCTGAAGCCTGACTCATCTCTACAGGCAACAAAAATATGCATACATGTCATGATTTTGTGCAAGTGGCACAATGCTGATAAATCTAAAGATTGCACTGATTGTAACATGTGTGGCCAGGTATGGGCCAAATAGATCTTTGTAATATTCCCAAATTAATTTCCACATGGTCTTTCAAAAGAAAATTAAAAAAAAAAAAAAAAACAACACACACACTGTGTTTGGATACAATAACAAAAAACTGACAGAAGTCCACAATCTTCCCCGCTATCTAAAGTACAAAAAAAATTTAGATGAAATATAATGAAATACATTCTAGAGTGTAGGTCATTTGCAATTTCCAAGAGACTAATGCGCACGTGTAGAGTGTGTGCATCTTTAGTGTAGTCCCTTTCTCTTGTTATCGTGTCACTACTGAAATGAAAAATGGTTTACGCATTGTTGTACACTCCTTTTTTTCTGTAAGCAGGGTTTAGATTAGATAAAAATTCTTTATGAAGCAAGTTTAAAACGATTAACCAGTAGTGATCTATTTTGCAAATTTATTTCTGTGTGGGACTATTAAAAAAGATAAAAGAAACCTATTTACCTGGCTTCTGATCGAGTGACTGTGTACTCAAACCACAAGATATTGGGGATCAAACTGGTGTCACGGATAAGGAAGAATTCTGAGATCGGCCTGTGGATATCAAAATATAAAAAATTAATATGTACTGTATGGCTATTGTACATTTTCTAATAAATCAATCCTGTTTGGGAAAAAAAAAATAAAATATATGAATACATGTAACCAATTTAAAGCGAATCTTTGCTTTGCCCATGCAGAGCAAAGCAACAGGTTCACATTAAGGCTCCATGTACAGGGGACACTTCTGCATGAGGGAAACTGACTGCTGGAAAACGTAGATTAAAAAAAAATGTCTGTTTAGCCGCGTTTATGTTTAGAAGTGTTTTTTTAAGATAACCTCAGGAGACCTTCCAAAATGCCAAGAAAGCACTGAAAAACAGTAAAAAAATAACTATTTCAGACATTTTGAGAGAAATAGAGAGAAGCAGGGAGAGTAGTATTTGTTGAGATTAGCTGTCTTTTTTTTTTTGTGGTGTTTGGATGTGTTCCAGCTTATTTCTGTGCAGAAATTATTGCAGCAGTCTCTAACATTTTTTTCATGCAAAACCTCAAAGTATGGTGTACGAGGTCCATTTGAGTACCGGGAAAATGCTTTGCATTCATTTTTCTTGATGAAAAAAGGCTCTGGACAGCATCTGGAAATAGAAAAGTAAAAAAAAAAAAAATCTTTCAAACGCAAACGTCTATAAACACAGTTAGCCGCGTTTACAAGCATTTTGCGTTTGAAACGCTGATAAAATCTACTGCTGAACTCAAGTTTTCTGCGTTAAAAAAAAGACTAAACTCAACTGCCTGTAAACGATGATGTGTGCATGGACACATAGAAAAACATTAGGGAGAGTTCAGGGGCTGCTGAAAAAACCGCTGAACAGCTCCTAAACGTGAGTTTATCAGCTGCAGTGTACATGAGCCCTAACAGAGGCCCCACCGGCAGTAAATGCTAACCTTATCTGTGCTTCCCATGGGGACAAAGAGGATTACCTGGTACTTTCAGGTATGAAGGAACATGTGACTAGCTCTCCTCCCTCCCATGTGACAAGTATAGTGCTTCGACACAGGGAACAGGGAAAGAGAAGACAAGCATGTGCAGCTGGTGGGACCATCATTAAAGAGAACCTTTTACTATGGCCTGTATAGGTAAAAGCACAACCACATGAAAAATAAATAAATAAAATCGAGTGAACATATCAATGATTTTTACAGACCACCACATGACAATATGGTGTCTCAATGATTTCTCGTGCAGTTTTAGCCAGAGCTGTACTACTACCACCAGAGTCTAGTACTGAGGACACTTTAAAGCAACCCTGTCCTGCATTTAAAAATCTCCAAAAATTCATACCCTGTAAAAGAAGAGTATGTACACGCCTTGCTGGATTGCCCACGCCACTGAATGCTGCCCACACTCCAGAGGAATGATCTTCTCAATTCCGCTGCAAAATTGACTCTAATAGTGTTGATTTTCTAGGTCCCCTGCAGTTCTCACTGGTTCCTCCCTATGACTTACATTATTACAGGATAGAGCGGTGACAAGAAGGTCAGCAGGAGGAACCAGTAAGAGCTGTCGAGGACCCAGGAGATTGATACTCCTAGGCAGTTTCCCAGTGGACTCTGAGTACTCATTTTTATATGGAACAAAGCAGTGTTTGGCAACACAGGCCACAGGAAAGGCAAGAATATTCTTTTGCAGTAGATGCTTTTGTGAAGTTTAAAATAGAAAACACGGTCTGTTGAAACAATGTCCTTTTAACTCAACTCCAGCTTCAATTTCTTTTTTTTTTTTTTTTTTAAGAGACTGGAAGGGTTAAACCCTTTTCAACTTCTAGTGCCATCTGTTTTGACTTTTGAGAGATTTCACCTCAACTGATGTTTGAGAGAACATGCATAAAATCATCAAATGGGAACACACAGCAGAGTCATGAAGGCCATACATGGGTCGAATTCCAAAATAATTTTTTATTCAAAAATCGTAACTAAAATTTTCATTCGAATTTCGCACCATTAGTGGACCATGGTATCGGCCGATTTTCACGTGACCATTGAATTTGAGTGAACGGGTATGTTGGAAATTTTTTCGAAAAACAAACAAATTTCTAATCGATGATGGGAGAATCATGCGAGAAGTATAATCAAAAAAGAAATGAGAATGAGCTGTGACCTGGAGAAAAAAAAAAAGAAGATTCACAGCCACAAAAATTATTTTTTTTAGCAACATGTGGTGAAATTGAAGGCTTGGCAGGCAGAATTTCCAAATCAATGGTGGCACCATAGGATAGCAAAAACGCATGAAATTTCTGATTTTCTAAAGAAAATTTGTTCAGAATATCAACCTGTGTATTGCCTGCATAAGAAAGGTTTAGGATCAGAATTGTAATGTTGTCCATGATTCCATGTGGGAGGTCTACCTCACTTTCTGCACAGATGTCAGGCAGAACAGAACTTGTCCTCTATATAGATACAGACAAGATGGACCAAGACATGTCATGACTTACTACTATGACCTACTCTAAAGTTGAAGATGTCAAGACCTGTATTATGGTACATGTCTGGGAAGCGTGGAGCTCCCTGCACATACAGAATGAAAGTTATTGTTACAAATGTATGTGCAAGTACCTTGCGGTACCTACTGTTACTCTCAGTAAAGTTAAAGTGGACTTGATCTCATAAAGTAAAGCTTTGCTTTGTTATATTAAAACACACTTAGAAATGTTAAAGTGGTTCTAAAGGCTAAATATTTTTTCCTTAATGCATTTTCTGCATTAAAGCGGTAGTAAATTGCAAGAAAAAAAAAAAAAAATCGAAAATAAAATCTTCTCCCTGCAAGCTAAGAGCATAATGTGCTAGTATACATCGCATACTAGCACACTATGAATGACTTAACTGAAAACGAAGCCCTCCAGCAGAGAGCTGTCATGGCTCCCCAAGGCTTCCGTCTTCACCCGGTCTTCCTTCCAAGTTCAAAAGTTACGGCCATCTGATTTTCCTTGCCGCAATGTCATCACTCCTGTGCATGCGCGATAGGAGTTGAAAGTGCGGTGCGCATGCGCTGGTGACATAACTGGGGTTTCTAGAGTATAGATCTCCTATACGGCACATGTTTAGGAGATATTTACAGTACCTACAGGTAAGCCTTATTAAAGGCTTACCTGTAGGTAAAATATGAAAAAAGGAGTTTACTTACACTTTAAGGTAAAAAATGTCCCAGCAATTGTATGGCCCCCCCATCGCCTTAAATACTTACTCGAGTCCTATCGCAATCCGGTGCTGTGCCCATCTGAAGCAGTGATTGTCTATGTTCCATTAGCTCTTGCTGCTGTCATTCAAATCCTGTAAGGAGGAAGTGGGAGCAGGGATGCACTGTGTGTGACTATGGACACACACAGCCTGGCTCAGGAGAAAGCCCACAGGAGTGCCATCATATCAAGCGCCTTGCTTTGGTGCCACACACATACGAGGAGCAGCCTAAAGCGCTGAGGAGGTACCCCCGGAAGAGGAAGCTCAGGGCCACTCTGTACAATATCATTGCACAGAGCAGGTAAGTAGAACATGTTTGTTATTTTACAAATAACAAAAAAATTGCCTTTACAACCTCTTTAATGGAGCCTAAGCAGTGCCCTGAAAAATGTAACTTTTTGTGTTAAATTCGCCCTGAAAAAGCATTGCATTTCCTGGTATATGAGGTATCTAGGCACACCAGTGTATGCAGCCTAAAATCTGTATAACTGCAGTGTGAGAGGCTCTTCTGCTTCTATTCTCACCAGACTTGGTGAGGTCACTACTGTGCTGCTAGCAAATTCCTTTAAAATTCTTTAAAAACACAGTGTACTTGCACTGAAAAAAAAAACTTCTGACAGTACAGTAGGGCAATACTACTTTCCTCTGCAACAAGAATGAGAGTCTTCAGTGGAGATTAAAACAAAAGCTTCAGAATAACTTCTAATGTAAAATGCACTAAACCAACTTTCTCCATTTATCTGAAATGATGTTATTGCACTTTACAAATAGGAGTGCTTCAATACAGAATTCATCAAAGTATAGACATATTTTCAAGTCTTTGCTATTGAACATAGCTTACCAGGCTGCGATTCTTGGGAACAGCGGTGTTAGGATCTCCTGTGTGAAAACAAACCAGGCTATAGCCAAGATGCTTCCAGCCACAGCTCCATATGCAACTTGACTCCAGCTGTGATACACGAGATACACTCTGCAAGGGAAGCACATTTGTTAGAATGCAGTACAGTGTGCTTGACAGAACATATGACAGCATCTGTGCTCTTTTGTCAGGGATGTGCAAATCATATTACCCGACGCCCAGGACATGCAGTTCTGGGCGCCGGGCAGGTAGTTTTCTTTTTTCCATTTAGCGAAGCAGGGGTTTCTTTATTTTCAGATGGAAATTCTGTTTTTACTAAATGCGATCCAAGCGGCTGATTAGCTGCTGGATCACTTTTAGAAGCAGCGGGAGGCGTCGGCAACATAGTCTGGCTCCTCCTACTCTCCTCCCCCAGGTGACATCCCGAAAGTCTGGACAGCCAGCCAAAGCCTACAGAGGGCAGGAGGGCCTGAGGAGAGGACATGGAACAAAGGAAGGCCAGGGCCTTGTGGGGAGCCCAGTGGGAGGAGAGCAACACCCCCCCCCCCCTACCCCCAGCTGGCCACCCCTTCCCTGTGAGTCCTCCTCACCCTCCCTGTATATAACCATTAAGGCTGCACACTTCCATATTTACACCTCACCCCTTCCCTGTATAGAGATATGTGAGCACTGATACATATCACCCCACCAATCCCCACTGTCCATGTATCCTTTATGTACTCACCACACCCCCTTCACTGCCATGTAGATACCCCCCCCCTTCATATATAGCCCCCTACTTATTTCAATAAACTAATACATATAACTCCCTCAACAGTCTTTTGTTGCCCTGGTTTTCCAGGGATGCGTGAATCCTATCCCCCCAACGCACGGGATATGCAGTTCTGGGTGCCAGATAGGTAGGGGTTTTTTTTCTATGTAGCCCTGCTGGGAGTAAGCAGCAGGGTTTTGTTTTTTCAACTGGTGATTCTCTTTTCACTAAAAGTGATCCAAGCATCTTATTATCCACTGGATTGCTTTTAGAAGTGGTCGTAGGGGTCATCCCCTCCCCCTCCCGCAGCTCAACAGTGTCTCTCAGGCTTACGGTTCTCACCAGCGAGCCCAGGAAACAATCCGGTGGTTCGCGCTGCTGCCCATAGAGGTGAGGAGAGAACAGATGGTCTCTGATCACCTCTATGATCTAGGAGGCCAGCAGAGACATCATAACGTCACTTGTGGTTTAGGGCGGATGTAAACTATTTTTTTTTGGAAAGCATCAGATCAATCTTGTTTTTTTTATCTGATGCTTTCCATGGTAGAAAGAGATTTCAGGTCTTATAGACCTCAGATTTCTTCATAAACAGGACCTGTCATGCTTTATTGTTATCACAAGGAATGTTTATATTTCTTATGATAGAAATAAAAGTTATAAAAAAAAAAAATAAAGGGACAGCTTACACAGGCAAACGCATTCATAGGTTATGTATGCATATGTAAATGGTGTTTGTACCACACGTGAGATATCGCTGCAAATAGTGAGACCTCCTCTGTAACTGTAAACTGGTAACCTGTAAAATTTTTTAAAGTATCGCCCAAGGAGATTATTAAGTATTGTAGTTTGTTGCCATTCGACAAGTGTGCGCAATTTTAACTGCCTCCCGCCCGCCATATAGTAAAATGACAGACGCAAGGCGGATCTCTCGTTCTGGGAGGACATCATATGACGTCCTCTCAATCTAACCGCAGATGCGCAGCTCCGGGAACATGCAGAGCGGCGATCGGCGGTGCACTGTGTCCCTCGGACACAGCGGATCACCGATCAACGGAAAGAGCCGAAGATGTCGGCTCGGTCATGTAATCAGTTGTGTCCAATCACAGCTGATCACATGTAAACAGGGAAATGCCGATTATCGGCATTTCTCTCCCCACGAGCTGTCACGCTGACAGCTCGTGAGGAGAGGAGAGCCGGTAATCGGCATTCCCCGGAGGGGACATGTACACAAATCATCAGTGCTCTGCCTTTGATGATCTGTGTAGCCCCATTAGTGCCCCCTGCCAGTGCCCATCAGTGCCAGCTTTCAGTGCTCATCCATGCCCCCTGCCCATCAGTGTGTGTGTGTGTGTTCATGTTCTTAAAGTGGACCCCGGAGCTTGATTTAGCTGTTCAGCATGCGCTTGTACTGAGCACCTAAGTACTTCCATGTGCGAGGATAACTTGAAGAAATACTTTTTTTTTCCCTCATTGGGATCAGTGCCTCATTTACTAGCTCAGCAAATGCAAGTCTGCTGGGCGTTAGGAGAGCTTAACACTCCTTTCCCTGATGAGCACCCAAATCAATGCTTGTCACACTGCAAGATCTCTCCCCTCCTGGGTGTGGTGCTGGAGACAGACAGGAAAGGGAGTAGGAGACAAACACCGCAATGTTAAAAACATTAAAAAAGTTTAAGTCATCATAAAGCCCCTTTTGTTTTTTTAAAAGGCCAAGATGTTCCTAAAAGCACCTCTGCTTAATAAAAAAAACATCAACACTTCATATTTTCCATCCTGGACAATTTTTTTATTTTTTTTTAATCATTTTTTTGTCATGATGGACAAGTAAATTGGGACCCCGACTTAGGAAAGTAGTTTTTTTAAAACATTTCCACACCCGACTGTGCTTACCTACTATATGACACAAGACATGCTGCTGTCAGGAGACACAAGGACAGCACGTGGCGCCAGAGCAGGTCCAAGAACCGAGCGTTGTTGGTCTGGTGCATTCTGAGAAGACAGCAACATGAGAGGAAGTTCAGAAATACCAAGCCAATTTAAAGCTGATCTTAAATATATACTAAAGCTGCCCATAGTTGGATCAAAATTTAGCCAGTCTGTGCTGAACCAGCCAAATTATGATCCATGTATTGCCTTTCCCTTTCAACAGAAGTTGGACGTTTGATCAATTTCTGTCGAACAGGAATGTTGGAAAATGTTACTTGATCAGCAACTGCTGATCAGTGTATTCTGACAGCAGAAGAATCACGCTGTCAAAATAAAATGTCCCAGTGGGGAGGATTCCTTCATTCAACTCAATTGTGTGGATGGAAGAATCCATTTGTTGTTTAGAAAAAAAAAAACAAACAAAAACCTAATCATCTATGGACACCTTTACATTGGTCCTGTTTGCACCAATGCAAGTATGCACATCCCATACCTGAGGGAACACTGTGGAAGCTGACAAGCACGGTAGTAGTCAGCACTTCTAAAGGGATTGCTGATTTTTTAATGTATACAAGGCATTCTCTGATTGGACAAATGGAGATAGTGACATCACAGCTCCTCCTCATCGCCTTCTTGAATCAGAGTATGCGAGGTGTGACAGAGCAAAGCCAATGAACCTCTGTGATCAGTGTGCAGCCGCTCTGCACAGAACCCAGCGATGACTACTACAGTGAATGTCAGCTTCCACAGTGGCCCCTCACATATGAGATATACATACTTACATTGGTCCATGCTGGACTAACATAAATAAGCAAATATGCAATTAATATTTTTTTCTTTATGAAGAACTGCTATTCTATAGGAAATGTAGAAAAGTATATGTGACTGTGCCCAGGTTCTATAATTTGGTTGCTTCATAGCTGTAGATCTGCAGTGTGAGATCTCTAAGGCTCTAGTGTCTCTGATTTCTATTCTTATGAGATTTGATGATGTCACTGCTGTGCACCTATCTGTACTCCTTGCTGGAGAGGAAGTTGTACTTGAGGACCTGTAGTGCAGGAATATTCCTGCTTCTGCTTAATTTAGTCTATGAATGTGTGCTGCCTCCAGTGAGCTAAGGAAGGTATGCTAAAGCACTAAAGGGGTCTTTCTTTACACCAAGAAGGGCTATTGTTTCTTTAAGAAGTTGTATTTTTTAGCATCAATAGCACACACTACATTTCCCCTTAAAAACAATATACTACCTTTTATTTATAGTAGTGTTAACTTTTAACAATCCAACTCACCTTAAATAAAGGAAGAGGAATGAATATACAGAGAAAAACCACATGAACTGAGAATGACTGGAGGGTAACCCATACTCTGTTGTGACTGTTGTGTGTGTCCCTGTCAAATTAAGGGCAGAGATTACGAAGTGAAAAAACAGCATCTTCTATAAATCAAATTCAATAAGCCTTTTTTGCACGGGTGAACCTGAGGCAGTAAGCCTTCATCATGTGAGTTAATACTCACCTTCACAAGGACGTGGCTCTCTCACTATATTCTTTATTAACCAGTTTACACCTTCATTCGTTACCAAGCCCCCCAGAAAGGAAATCTGCATGCAAAAAGGTACAAAGAGATGTCATGATCTGGCAGAGCAGGGTGACAGCAAAGTCAACCAGTAATGACATGTGATCTGACCGTGTGAAGTTCTCTCTTGAATATGATTAGCGTCACAAAACTGACGAGAATGAAGACTGGCGATAGGCTGAGGTAGGCCAACAGCTGCCCATAGACGTCCCCTGTAGGAGAGACAGAGAGCAGAAGATAGATGCTTTAGACTACACCATTATCCAACACAATGAGGTTCATTACTGTTTTTTTTTTTTTTCTCATTCTTTAATGCCAGAAACCAATACAGGATTGAGGCAGCGTACAGAACAAAGACATACCACAGATCATCATAATAGAACATATACATTAGACAAAAGGAGTTGGAGGTAATTTGGCTTAATTTTTTTATATAAAACAACTGAAGTAATGAACATTTCTGAAAAAGTGCAGTTGTCCATGGCAACCAGATCTTTGTTACAAATGACTGGTTATTGCTGGCAACAGCTCCACTTGCTCTTTAACCCATTAGTGACTGAGGGTGTTTTACATTGTTTTAAATGTTAATGCCTAAACACAATTTTGCAACTTTGACATGTGTCAGTAAAACTGTACATATCATCCCAACTACATTGCGTATCCAGGTGGATTATACCTAATTTTTTCAGAACAAATTGGGCTTTCATTTAGTGGTAAATGGTAATGGATATCTGTTTTTATTTTTTAAATATCAAAAGGAAAACTGGCCCAAAATATTAAAATATATGGATGTGGACACTAGTTTTTTTTTTCACCGTCACTTTAAATTTTTTTTTTTTTGCTGTCGCAATCATTGTCAACATCCCTTTTGACAGCACTAGGCATGTAACAGGTACTCTTTATGGAGAGATATGGGGTCAATAAGACACCAAATCCCTCATCTGCCCCTTAAAGCATTTGATCACACCAAAAATCCTTTCCTGCTAGCTAGCTGCCTGGATTGCTTTTACAACGGAGCCGACATTCAGATCTAAAGAATGGTACTAGGATGATGCCTGCAAATAATAAAGTATACAGATCTTTCTTACACAGGTTTTTCAGTCTAGGTGTTAGGAGAGGGGAGGGAGTTCTTTTAAGATTAGTTAGCTTTATCCTGGAATTATATCTTAAAGGGGAATATGGAAACAGAACCAGATTTCAGGTTGCTAGACTTGTGGTATGTGTGTGTGTGTATATATATATACAGTCATGGCCGAAATTGTTGGCACCCTTGATATTTTTCCTGAAAATCAAGTATTTCACACAAAAAAGGTATTGCATTAACACATGTTTTGCTATACACATGTTTATTCCCTTTGTATGTATTGGAACAAATATAAAACAGAGGCAGAAAAGCAAATATGACATAATGTCACACAAAACCCCAAAAATGGGCTGGACAAAAGTATTGGCACCCTTAACTTAATATTTGGTTGCACACCCTTTGGAAAACATAACTGAAATCAGTCGCTTCCTATAACCATCAATAAGCTTCTGACACCTCTCACCCGGAATTTTGGACCACTCTTCCTTTGCAAACAGCTCCAGGTCTCTCTTATTGGAAGGACACCTTTTCCCAACAGCAATTTTAAGATCTCTCCACAGGTGTTCAATGGGATTTAGATCTGGGCTCATTGCTGGCCACTTCAGAACTCTCCAGCGCTTCTTTGCCATCCATTTCTGAGTGCTTTTTGACGTATGTTTGGGGTCATTGTCCTGCTGGAAGACCCAGGATCTTGGACGCAAACCCAGCTTTCTGACACTGGGCCCTACAGTGCGACCCAAAATCCTTTGGTAATCCTCAGATTTCATGATGCCTTGCACACAGTCAAGGCACCCAGTGCCAGAGGCAGCAAAACAACCCCAAAACATCATTGAACCTCCACCATATTTTACCGTAGGTACTGTGTTTTGTTCTTTGTAGGCCTCATTCCGTTTTCGGTAAACAGTAGAATGATGTGCTTTACCGAAAAGCTCTATCTTGGTCTCATCTGTCCACAAGATGTTTTCCCAGAAGGCTTTTGGCTTACTCAAGTACATTTTGGCAAACTGTAGTCTTGCTTTTTTATGTCTCTGTGTCAGCAGTGGGGTCCTCCTGGGTCTCCTGCCATAGCGTTTCATTTCATTTAAATGTCGACGGATAGTTCGCGCTGACACTGATGCTCCCTGAGCCTGCAGGACAGCTTGAATGTCTTTGGAACATGTTTGGGGCTGCTTATCCACCATCCGGACTATTCTGCGTTGCAATCTTTCATCAATTTTCCTCATCCGTCCACGACCAGGGAGATTAGCTACAGTGCCATGGGTTGCAAACTTCTTGATAATGTTGCGCACTGTGGACAAAGGCAAATCTAGTTCTCTGGAGATGGACTTGTAACCTTGAGATTGTTGATATTTTGCCACAATTTTGGTTCTCAGGTCCTCAGACAGTTCTCGTCTCCTCTTTCTGTTGTCCATGCTTAGTGTGGCACAGACAGACACACAATGCAAAGGTTAAGTGAACGTCTCTCCTTTTTATCTGCTTTCAGGTGTGATTTCTATATTGCCCACACCTGTTACTTGCCCCAGGTGAGTTTACAGGAGCATCACATGCTTGTAACATTCTTATTTATCCGCAGTTGTGAAAGGGTGCCAATACTTTTGTCCAGCCCATTTTTGGAGGTTTGTGTGACATTATGTCGAATTTGCTTTCTTTCCTCCCTTTTTTTGTTTTGTCCCAATACACACAAAGGGAATAAACATGTGTATAGCAAAACATGTGTTAATGCAATACGTTTCGTGAGAAATACATGATTTCCTGGAGAAATATCAAGGGTGCCAACAATTTCGGCCATGACTGTATATATATATATATATATATATATATATATATATATATATATATATATATATATATAAATTTTATGTAGGCACAGTCCTCCTGCACTGCCAACCTAACTATAATGACACCCCCCCCAGAAACCTACTTACATTCCAAAATAGTGAGAACAGAGGCGGACTGACAACTCATGGGGCCCCATGATCCCTATTGCCCGGGGGCCCCACAAGTTGTCAGTCCACCTGTCCTTTCCCGAACTAAAAAAAAGCCTATGAAAAAGGTACCAGGGGCATCTCATGGGGCCCCCTACTGACCCCGGGCCCTCAGGCAGTGCCTGAGTTTCCAAATAGTCAGTCCGCCCCTGAGTGAGAACAATAAGAGAAGTGAACTGGTGCTGCGCTGTGCTTCACTTTTCTAATAATGATTTTATGGACCCAACATTAAAACAAAGCCTATTATATTTGCCTACAGTCATGCTGTAAATAAACTGCATGCATACTGATATATTTGATATCTTCATAACTCGCTTCCCACAGCCGTAAAGAGCCACAATTTTAGGCAGCTGACTGATGAGATACTGTCTATCCACAACGGTCTCTTTCCTACATCTACTGTAATATATTCAGCATCATAGCAGAAACATTTTGCAAGCTCTATCTGAATGAAACATACTAAGAGGAACACAGGATCTGCCAGCTTTCTTCTCAGAATGCTAGCTTGCTTGGCCATAATGCTGACCTAATGGCTTCACTAGTTTCATTTTAATTAGAAATGTTTACATCAGTTGGACACAGTCTGCATCATATGTTTTTTAGCTATAAACAAAGTATCAATCTAGATGCGTACAATGAAAATAAGATACATTCCATAGCCCCTTAAATAAAGCAAGAGGCATATCATTTTTTGTAATACATCATTATATCATCTAATGTACAAAAATGTAAAACTGGTAGAATTAACGCGGTATGTAGCTCCCCAAACAATCTAACATTATTAAGTAAATAGTATTCAGAGTCTTGCAGGTGCCTTCAGAGAGGTGACAGGTAGTGAAAACGCACTATGTTGCCTCCTTACTGCCTTTTTCACACGAACGTTCCAATCAGGTACGCTTGTCCGTTTTGCAGATGGTCCCGAGCGTAGCCTCCATTCTCCTCACCAAAAACAGATGGATGGGGACTTGTTCCCCTTTCATCTAGTGCAGGGGGTCTCCAAACTTTCAAAATAAAAGGCCACTTTACTGTCCTTCAAACTTTGGGGGGGGGGGGGGCCAGATTGTGGCCAGTGGGTGAAGAAAGTGCCCCTGCGGCAGTGGGAGTAAACAATGCCCCATCATTGGTATTAGGGAAAGTAATAATTTCCCATCTGTGTTGTCAATGGGAGGAATAGTGCCCCCATCATTGGTATCAGTGGGGGGGGGAACAGTGCCCCCATCATTGGTATCAGTGGGGGGGAACAGAGCCCCCATCATTGGTATCAGTGGGGGGGGAACAATGCCCCCATCATTGGTATCAGTGGGGGGGAACAGTGCCCCCATCATTGGTATCAGTGGGGGGGGAACAGTGCCCCCATCATTGGTATCAGTGGGGGGGGAACAGTGCCCCCATCATTGGTGTGAGGGGGGAATAGTGCCCCCATCATTGGTGTGAGGGGGGAATAGTGCCCCCATCATTGGTGTGAGGGGGGAATAGTGCCCCCATCATTGGTATCAGTGGGACGAAGAGTGCCCCCATCATTGGTATCAGTGGGACGAAGAGTGCCCCCATCATTGGTATCAGTGGGACGAAGAGTGCCCCCATCATTGGTATCAGTGGGACGAAGAATGCCCCAATCATTGGTATCAGTGGGACGAAGAGTGCCCCCAACATTGGCATCAGTGGGACGAACAGTGCCCCAACATTGGCATCAGTGGGACGAATAGTGCCCCCAACATTGGCATCAGTGGGATGAATAGTGCCCCCAACATTGGCATCAGTGGGACGAATAGTGCCCCCAACACTGGCATCAGTGGGACGAATAGTGCCCCCAACACTGGCATCAGTGGGACGAATAGTGCCCCCAACATTGGCATCAGTGGGACGAATAGTGCCCCCAACATTGGCATCAGTGGGAGGAATAGTGCCCCCAACATTGGTATCAGTGGGAGGAATAGTGTCCCGTCATTGGTATCAGTGGGAGGAATAGTGCCCCGTCATTGGTACCAGTGGGAGGAATAGTGCCCCATCATTGGTATCAGTGGGAGGAATAGTGCCCCAACATTGGCATCAGTGGGGAGGAGGAATAGTGCCCCATCATTGGTATCAGTGGGACGAATAGTGCCCCAACATTGGCATCAGTGGGGAGGAGGAATAGTGCCCCATCATTGGTATCAGTGGGACGAATAGTGCCCCATCATTGGTATCAGTGGGACGAATAGTGCCCCATCATTGGTATCAGTGGGACGAATAGTGCCCCATCATTGGTATCAGTGGGACGAATAGTGCCCCATCATTGGTATCAGTGGGACGAATAGTGCCCCATCATTGGTATCAGTGGGACGAATAGTGCCCCATCATTGGTATCAGTGGGACGAATAGTGCCCCATCATTGGTATCAGTGGGACGAATAGTGCCCCATCATTGGTATCAGTGGGACGAATAGTGCCCCATCATTGGTATCAGTGGGACGAATAGTGCCCCATCATTGGTATCAGTAGGACGAATAGTGCCCCATCATTGGTATCAGTGGGACGAATATTGCCCCATCATTGGTATCAGTGGGACGAATAGTGCCCCATCATTGGTATCAGTGGGACGAATAGTGCCCCAACATTGGCATAAGTGGGACGAATAGTGCCCCAACATTGGCATCAGTGGGACGAATAGTGCCCCAACATTGGCATCAGTGCAAGGACTAGCGCCCCATTGTTGGCGTCAGTGGCATGAACTGTGCTCTACTGTTGCGGACAATGGGGGGGGGGGGGAATAATACCCCAGGGGCCAGGTAAAAGCAAGCAAAGGGCCACAGTTTGGAGACCACTGATTAGGGGATCAGATTGGATGGCAGTTGGATGTCAACGGAGAGGAGGTCTGTTTACATCCGACTGCCCATAGAGGACTGTATCTGCATAAGTGGAGCAGACATGGACCTGTCATCTACTTGCTCAGCGGGCATCAACAGACAGATCACTTGCTGAACAAGCGGATTGCAAGAGGATTCCGCCCCATGCGAAAAAGGCCTCAACTCCTAAAAAGCTGTACCACTTTACTGCAACCACATGCATTGCACATGTTACAGTGCAAACCTATTCAGTGGAAGTGGTCTGGTTTGGCAGGTGGTACTGCCCAATAGATGAATACATCACTACAAATAGGTCCACTATGCCCACTAACAATCCTGATACCAGGTGCAAGCCCGGTTCGCAACCAAGGAATCCTGTGAATCAAAATGAATTACTATATGGGGGATGAATTATTATATGGGGGATGAATTACTCTATGGGGGATGAATTACTCTATGGGGGATGAATTACTCTATGGGGGATGAATTACTCTATGGGGGATGAATTACTCTATGGGGGATGAATTACTCTATGGGGGATGAATTACTATGCTTACTATGGGGGAATATTACTATACTTACTATGGATGACACATACACATCATTCATCTACTCTTGGTCCGGCCCCCGGGTCCAATATATAAACCCATTGCGGCCCTCAAGTCAAAAAGTTTGCCCACCCTTGCTTTAAAGTGTCAGTTCACCTTTACAGAAAAAAATCTAAAAAGGTGAATCAACACCGGACACCCTCCCCACCCCCTGGGTCCCAGCTGTACCTATCTCCAAAGACTGTCAAGCTATCAACTACCCCGCAGTTACTCGAGTGGTCCGATAATTTGAAATTCCCACTCTCCTTCCTCTTATCTGTGCTGTGCTTCTGGGTCAGGCAAGATTGATTCTGATCGGCCAGCGCCGTCACACTGAATCAATCTGGTCCCTCCCGGGAATACTGCACAGAGAACAGGGGGAAAGAGCAGGATTTCGAATTCCCAGACCATTGGAGCAGCTGTAGGGGTGCTGACAGCTCAGCAACCCTGGAGGTTAGTACAGCAGGCACTAAGGGGTGGGAGGGCGTCTGGTGTTAGTTCATCTTTACATGTTTTCTGGTGCGCTAACCCTTTAAGAGGACAAAGACCTTTTTAGATCTACTTCCAGTGTGGGGACACCTGTATTTAAAAACATTGAAGAATCGCTGAAAGGTAAGAAAGTTCATAGCAATGCAAAAAAATGCCCAGAGTTTAACTTTAATTTCAATGCTTCCTTCTCCTCTTCTGACAGCCTACGCAGAAGCTGCAGTCAGGATTTGACAACTCAGAACCCAGAAGCATGGAGAGCGGAGTGCTTCCGAGCTCATACAGCCTAGGAGGGGCTCAGTAAATGAGACTGTCATTTCTCCTGACAAAGGAACAGTGGACTACATCTATTTGTTGTAGGACATTCATAGTTCATGTGACTGGCTCACAATGAGGGAACCACATGGGAAAAATGAGACAGCTTCTGATCACCCTATAACAGACATAATGGTGCAAGGATATTCACATTATAGGGTTGTCCAAGTGTGGGCCTCTTTCTTTAATTTTAGGAATGTCTGTGGTCTGTATCCCCCCCCCCCCCAATCCCACCCCCCTGAGGGTCAGGAACCTGCACTGCCATATAAAATAAGAAATGTCATCAATGTTCCCGTCTTCTCTGACAACCCTATGATGATGTTTACGCCTGATCTCACCATGCGCTGTGCAAGACCAAGTATGGTTTAGTATTGCTTATACATTGCCATGGTAGGAATGTGGGGCTCAGCACAACTGACGCTCACATTGCTTTAGCCACAGCAAAATACCTGGATAAATAGTAAAAAAAAAAAAAAAAAAAAAGTTTATTTTCCCCAAGATCTCACAATTTATAACAGATCTTCCTGGAAGGTACTGGTAACATAGCCTTCCCAGGGGTCATCTGTGATATTGGGATGTTGTTAGATCACAATGCAGAGCTGCATACACCACAGCTTTTTGGGTTAGTGATCGGTCTTACCTCTATTTTAATGTCTGCATTAACAAAAGCATCTAAAAGGATCAGGGAGCACCTACCACAAACAGGGTAGTGCTTTTCATTGTCTTCTTAATAACTGTGGGGGAAAAAGGGGGGGGTAAGCTGTCTTATCTATTTTGTTACTTTTGCAACAGAACACTGGATGAAATGGACACAAAATTACCTTGTATTGGGCTCATAAAAGGACTGCGCAAAAAGGCAGCAGAAGCCCCTGGGTAGAAAGCCCAGCATTAGCAATGCATAGCAAACCTTGCACTACTAGCACAGTGGCTTAGTGGTTAGCACTTCTGATTCTCAGCAGTAGGATCCGTGGTTCAAATCCAAACAAGGACACCATCTGCATGGAGTTTGCGTGTTCTCTCTGTGCTTGATGGGTTCCCTTCCAAGACATGCTGGAAGGATAATTGGCCAAAGTGTGTATGGAAGATAGGGCACATTAGCAGTTGGGGGGCAGTAAAACGTCTTAGTTGAGCGGCATTTTCACCAATCCCTCTTTAGAAGTAGAGGCAGCAGCTGGGGGGTATACATGCTGCAAGTGTGATGCTATGCTTTACGGCCACAGCAGGAAATGCACCCTCTATTGCTCTCAGCAGGCAAAGCGCCGACCGAGACCCCTTTAGGTGAACAGTGCTCTTTTCTCCCTATCTCTCTATTTTTGTCTCTCTCTCCGTCTTCTCACTATGTAGCGGTTAAAGCAGGCAGTGAGGATGTAATACAACCTCTGCTCAATGCCTGTGAATTGCTCTCTGAAAAGCAACACAAACACATATTGCTCTTCAGAGACCAAAGCAAGTAAGAACAAGCCCTAAGAGTGTAAGCAGAGACTGATGTAAAGTGTAAAATATTAAAGCAGCTGATAATATTAATGCAAATGATTGGCTGCTGTGCCTGCGCAAACACACCAGCATGAACCCTCTACAGTGTGAGCCTAGCCTAAACCCCATAGATGAGTTAGTGGTGCATTTTAAAAGGCAATAAAGGGGGGTGCCAAGGCTAATGTACCGGTGTGCCGTGCAGACAATCAATACAAATACAGCCAGTAAGACATTGGTGTGGGTGGGTGTTGAACACAGACCGGGTGAGCTTTGGGGGGGGGGGGGGGGGTACATGCACCCACACTGATGTCATATTATTGGGACACAGCGATTGTGTCAGTGCAAGCCACTGGGTCCTGACTGACATGAATGGGCCTGCCGATACGGGGGATGCAAGGAACACCTGTGCATCCCTGTACTGGTAAACACGGCCTTACATAGGCATGCGGTAGAATACACCGTGTGAATGAAGCCTAAGCACCACCTGGGGAACACTGCTGGCAATGCAAGGCACCACCAATGCTGCCGTATGTACTGCTCCACCGGCTCCCTGATTTCACAAATGTAAGTGACATGGACAGGAAGTCAGGAAGCAGTAAAAACGCAACTCTGCCGCCTATTTTTACCACCTGTGTGACAGCGGCCTAATAAATAAATGTGTGGAGGGGGTGACGCTGCACTTTTATAACCTTTGCCCCCTGTGGGAGGTCAGGGTGTCCAGGAATTCTGAACTAGGATTAGAAGTCCTGACACTTCAGAACAGTCCTATCTTCAGCATATCTCCTGCATAGCCCCCCACTTCCACTAGGTGGTACAGAAGGCAGCCAGACAAAGGCTTGTCCAGTCCTTAAACCATTAGACAGGCCAGCAAAGCACACTGCAGTCCTGCCGCGCATGCGCGGTTTTAGCAAACAGACCGTTCCTATAGCGCATGCGCAAAACCCAGACAGTCCCATAAAGGGATCGCAGTTTCGCAGATAAACCCATCCCCGTGACTCCAATTCAGCCAGCAGCGGCCAAGGGACTGAAACGATAAGCCCGTCTTTACCTGCAGGATATTCAACGTGCGTGAGGGAAACTGGGCGCCATTGAGCTGAGAGCGAGCACTGTTCTACTGCCGCCATCTTACCCGGATACCGGGCGTTTGGAAACAGCCAATGGTGAAGCAGGAAGAGGCGCCGGCCAATGGGAGGAAAAACACAGCAGACACGTCGGAAGGAGCCAATGGCAAAGCAGAACAGGTAGCGGCTGCGCCCAATAGCGACGCTATCAAGGAGAGAGGGAGGAAGCTGGAGCGTATATGCCAGTGTGTCAGCCAATCCGAGGGATGAGCTCTAATGCAATAGCCAATCGGGTTTGGCAGAACTTGTTTCGGCGAACGCCCGACGCTGTGGTAGACTGAGTTTAGGGTAGCGGCCAGTTCCTATGCGGTAGAGTGTTGGTGACGTGAGGTCACGTGTGCGGGCTCCATACTGTCTTCTGTGCAGTGTGCGACCTCCTGAAGGAATGTGAGCGGGAGAATTCGAATGTCAAACCGTGTTAGTGTGCTATAAATAAAGAGTAAGTGTCACACTGACTCCTAATGGAGGGAAGTCCACAATTATTCAGAAACAGCTGAGCGGATAGTGTGAGGAAGACATTCAATGAAGCATTTGGAACAGCAGATTTCTTTTTGAGCTGCTTTCACAATGTATCACCATGGTGGTGGCAAATTCCACCATAATTACCGCCAATTTCACTGCTTCTTGCTCAGGGCTTGCTAGTTACTAGGATGCTGGCAGGTGCTGGAGTCCTAGCAACCAAACATGGATCCCAGGCCCTATTAAGCTTAGATATTACCCAAACTACTGCAGAATGTAAACAAGGTACTGGGTGGTGTCATTAAAGCAGAACTTCACCAAAAGCAAGGTCTGCCTTCCAGGTGGCTCTACCACCCAAACTTCTCTTCCGGGTGCGAGCATATGGTGCCTACACAAATGTACCCAGGGAAGCATGAGACAAGGAAACGACAAAGTGACCTAAGCAGGAAAACATAGGAACTGGGGTGTAGAAAAATGGCAGCAGGTGGTCAGGATGAGTCAAAATCTGAAATATCTGGCTGTAGCAGGAGGCAGTTTGTTCACTGAAGGGCTGGGAAGTGGCACAATAATGAGGGTCTGCAGCAGTAAAGCATGGTGGAGGTTCCTTGCAAATTTGGGGTTGCATTTCTGCAAATGGAGTTGGAGATCTGATCAGGCTCAGTAGTGTCCTCAGTGCTGAGAAATACAGGCAGATAATTATCCATCATGTCATACCATCAGGGAGGCGTGTGATTGGCATCAAATTTATTCTCCAGCAGGATAACGACCCCCAAACATACAGCCAATGTCATTAAGAACTATCTTCAATGTAAAGAACAGGGAGTCCTGGAAGTGATGGTTTGGCCCCCACAGAGCCCTGAGCTCCACATTATGAAGTCTGTCTAGATTTACATAAAGAGACAGAAGGATCTGAGGCAGTCTACAATCATAGAAGATCTGTGATTAGTTCTCCAACATATTTGGAACAACCTACCTGCCGAGTTCCTTCAAAAACTGTGTGCAAATATACATAGAAGAATTGATGCTGTTTTGAAGGCAAAGGGTGGTCACACCAGAAATTAATTTGATTTGGATTCCTCCTCTGTTCCATTCTATGCATGAAGATAAAAACCTTTTGTGTGCAGCAGCTCCCCTCTAATACTTACCCAAGCCCCACTGCGATTCAGCGATGTGCAGGAGAGCCTTGGCTCTCCAGGGACTCTTGCTCCTCATTGGCTGAGACAGCAGTGGAAGTCGTTGGCCCCGACTGCTGTCAGTCACAGCCAGTGACACAATGAGGAGAGAAGGGGCAGGGCCAAGCCACAGCTCTGTGTGTGAATGGACACCCTTGCTCTGGGGGCAGGAGGCAGGTGCCGGTGGAGGACCTGAGAAGAGAAGGATCGGGACTGCTCTTTTTATAATTAATTTATTTTTTTTAATTGCCTCTTCTCAAGAGAGAATACATTTAGTTCCTCTATTCTTTCCTCATAGCTGATCTCCTCCATGCCTCTTATCAGTTTGGTTGCCCTTCTCTGCATTTTCTCCAGTTCCCCAATGTTCTTTTTGTGAATTGGTTCCCAAAACTGAACTTCATATTCCAGATGAGGTCTTACTAATGATTTGTATCGGGGTAATATGATATCTCTCTCTCTGGAGTCTATACCTCTTTTAATACAAGAGAGGATTTTGCTTGCTTTAGAAACTGCAGCTTGGCATTGCATGCCATTATTAACCCCTGTACGCCGGCCGCACACAAATGTGCGGCCTCACGGCGTCTGGGCCTAGACGCCGAGCGGCCGCACATTTGCGTTCACGTAAGAGAAAACGCGCTGAGAGCGCGCTCCCTGCGCACTCCCAGCACACGTCCTGTACTCACAGAAAGGTCCTGGTCTGCTCTTTCGATCGGGACCTTTCCTGATCATGTGACGACACGTCACGGCGGTCACATGATCCCTAAACCACGCCCCGCCTCCCGGCGTCTGAAACTCTTAAAGGGCCGGGAGGCACCGGCGGGAAGGGGTTAAGCTTGTGATCTACCAGAACTCCCAGATCCTTCTCCACCATTGATTCCCCCAGTTGTACCCCCCCTAGTATGTATGATGCATGCATATTCTTAGCCCCCAAGTGCATAACCTTACATTTATCAACATTAAACCTCATTTCCCACATAGTTGCCCAATTAAACAGTGCATTGAGGTTGGCTTGTAAGTTGGAGACATCCTGTAAGGACCTTATTCCACTGCACAGCTTGGTGTCATCTGCAAAGACTGAAATGGTACTTTACTCTCAGACCCTATATCGTTTATAAATATATTAAAATGTAAGGGTCCCAATACTGAACCTTGGGGTACACCACTGATGACCCTAGACCATTCAGAGTATGAATCCTTAACCACTACTCTCTGAATACCATCTTTTAGCCAGTTTTCTCTCTTTTTACAAACTTAATTTTCCAAGCCTGTAGACTTTACCTTACACATTAGCCGTGTGTGGGGAACTGTGTCAAACACTTTTGCAAAATCCAAGTAAACCACGTCCACAGCCTCTCCTATGTCTAAGTTTTTGCTTACCTCATAAAAAGAACACAGATTTGACAACTTTGGTCTTTCATGAACACATGCTGCCTATTGCTTAAAATATTGTTTTTCTAGCAAAAACATCTTTGTAGTAGAACAGGGTTAAACTAACCAGTCTATAGTTACTTGTTAAAGACTTTGATCCCTTTTTTTAATTGTTTATTTAGGGCATTGTGTGATTATACATAGCAAAAACCGGTGCACTTTAGTCCAAAAAAAGTAAATGTATGAAATTATTTGATGTAATATACATAGGGGCAACAATAGAGTGTATAAGTTCAACTTACAATGTTATTGCAATTACATGTAATATGGAAAGGCTTTATTTAATAATTTTTTAAATGGAGAACGCATACAGTGGGTATAGAAAATAATTACCCCCTTTAACCACTTCCCGACCGGCCGTTGTATATAAACGGCCGGACGGTGGCACTGCAGGGTCGGGTGGCCGTCTATAAACGGCCTCCCCGCACCCTGCTTGTGCGCGCTCCCTGGGACACTCCGGACACAGTGAAACACCGATCGTCGGACGGGACCTCTGTACGAGGTCCCGATCATGTGATCACTGATTGGCCAATCAGTGATCACATGCAAAGTAGTAAGCAAGATGTCACTTCTGACATCATTGCTTACTATGTGTGAAATCTGTGAATGATCACAGAGGTCACATGGTACAAGGCTATTCACAACAGCCTTGTACCATGTGACAAGCTCTGACCAATCACAGCTCACTCTGTATTTCTCAATGAGTGCAGGAATGCACACAGAGAGAAAGAGAAATTATTGCTTTTACATCCTATATGGGTGTAAAAGCAATCAGTGTAAAAAAAAAAAAAAAAATCTTTATCACCCCTCACAAGTAGTACAGTGTCACCATGGTGACACTGTACTGCTAGGGTGACAGTATGTAAAAAATAAATAAATAAATAAAAAATAATAATATAAAAATATAAAAAAAAATGTTTAAAAATTATAATTTTTGCCTATAAACTAATTTGGATTTTTTTTTTTTATTAAAAAGATAACGGAATAAATGTTGGCTAAGATTTATGATGAAATATTATTTATTTGCAAAATTTTATAAAAAAACCACTTTTTTAAAAATTTTTTGGACATTTCATTTACATAGCAAAAAAAATACAAATTCCAGTGGTGAATAAATACCACCAAAATAAAGCTTTATCTAAAAAAAATGGTAAAAAATTCATTTGGGTACAGTGTTGCATGACCGCGCAATTGTCATTCAAAGTGTGATAGCGCTAAAAGCTGAAAATTGCCCTGGTCAGGAAGGGGGTAAAAGTGTCCGGTCTGGAAGTGGTTAAAATAATCACATTTTGTTGCTTTTCAGCCTGAAATAAAGACACACAGTTGTCTGTATTTAGTCAGTCTAACTTACAACATCCAAGTGAAAGATATAACACCAACATGTCAGAAAATAATTCATAAAACAGAATCGGATCAAGTTGGAAAAAGGATCACCCCTTTGTGTCAGTATTTTGTTGAACCACCTTTTTGTTTTAATTCCAGCCTTTAGTCTGTTGGGATATGTCTCTACTAACTTTGCACATCTAGACTTTGCAATATTTGCCCACTCACCTTTGCAGAACTATTCAAGCTCCGTTAAATTTGATGGTGACCGTTTGTGGACTGCAGTCTTCAAGTCATTCCACAGATTTTCAATGGAGTTTACATCCTGACTAGGCCATGCAAGGACATTCACCTTTTTCTCCTTTAGCCACTATGTGGTCATTTTTGCTGTGTGCTTTGGGTCATTGTCATGTTGGAAGGCAAACCTTCTTCCAACTGACAAATATTTGACAGAGAGCAGCAGATGTTTCCCAAGAATTTGACAGTTTTTGCCCCATCCATTTTTCCTTCTTCCTTCAGGACAAGTGCTCCAGTCCCTGCTGCAGAAAACCCCCACCATAACAGGATATTACCACCCCTATGCTTTACTGTAGGAATGTTATTTGGATAGTGAGCTGCCAGACATATCATTTAATGTTGAGGCCACATATACTATATTGCCAAAAGTATTGGGACACCCCTCCAAATCATTGGATTCAGGTTCCAATCACTTCCATGACCACAGGTGTATAAAATCAAGCACCTAGGCATGCAGACTGCCTCTACAAACATTTGTGAAAGAATGGGTCGCTCTCAGGAGCTCAGTGAATTCAAGGGTGGTCCCGTGATAGGTTGCCACCTGTGCAATAAGTCCATCCATGAAATTTGCTTGCTACTAAATATTCTACAGTCAGCTGTTAGTGATATTATAACAAACTGGAAGCAACTGGGAACAACAACTCAGCCACAATGTGATAGGCCACATAAAATGACAGAGAGGGGTCAGCCAACTGTCTGCAGAGTTAATAGCTAAAGACCTCCAAACTTTGTGTGGCCTTCCGATTAGCACAACAGTGTGTAGAGAGTTTCATGGAATTTCCATGGCCATCCAAGCCTTACATCACCAAGTGCAATGCAAAGCATTGGATGCAGTGGTGTAAAGCCACTGGACTATAGAGCAGTGGAGATGTGTACTCTGGAGTGACAAATCTGGCTTCTGTGTCTGAAAATCCAGTGGACGTGTCTGGGTTTGGCAGTTGCCAGGAGAACAGTACTTGCCTAACTGCATTGTGCCAAGTGTAAAGTTTGGTGGAGGGGGGATTATGGTGTGGGGTTGTTTTTCAGGGGTTGGGGTTGTGCTTGGCCCCTTAGTTCTAGCGAAGGGAACTCTTAAGATGTCAGCATACCAAGACATTTTGGACAATTTCATGCTCCCAACTTTGTGGGAACAGTGTGGGGATGGCCTCTACTTATTCCAACATGACTGCACACCAGTGCACAAAGCAAGGTCCATAGAGACATGGATGAGCGAGTTTGGGGTGGAGGAACTTCACTGGCCTGCACAAAGTCCTGACCTTAACCCAATAGAACACCTTTGGGATGAATTACAGCGGAGACTGTGAGCCAGGCCTTCTCGTCCAACATCAATGCCTGACCTCACAAATGCGCTTTTGGAAGAATAGTCAAACATTCCCATAGATACACTCCTAAACCTTGTGAACAGACTTTTTTTTTGTAATTTAACTTTTATTTGATTTTCCAACCAAAAAACAACATTTTTACAAAAATTCTCATATACCCATTCAATTATTTCCCCCAACACCCCTCCCACACCCTTCCCCTATCCACATCCTCTTCCTGACTTTTATATCCTTTCTCAGGTTTATCTACTTGTCTCTTTATCTCCAACATTGCTCTCCTTCAAGCTCACAATTAAGATCCCCTCCTGGTTTCTAATTATCTCCAAGGTGATGTGTCTACTTGTTGTCTATGGGCTATATTTGGTGTAATATACCATCTGGTTAAACATTTATAGTTCATCTCCACTGTGCTCATATTTGTCACCTCGTGTTAATTTAAAAACTTTTTCATTCCATTGCTGTATACTCAATTCTGTTCCAATCTTTTTCACATTTTTTCAAGAACCCCTGGAGGATCAGTTCCTTCTATAGCCATTAGGATCTTAAAAATCCTAAAAGTAATATGTTTTGGGATTATTTTTTAATTTAACGGTTTTTCAAATGGATACATGTCCTTCGACGTCCTCAATGGTTGAGGGAGACTTGAAACAAAGTGATTTAATTGATAATACCTCCACTCAAATGTGATAAATAAATCTTTTTTCTTCTTTAAATTTTGAAAAGTATGTATTTCCCTTCATTCAATATATCTTTCAAATGTGCATTCTTATCCTTTAACCATTTCCCAAATATATTATCCTTCCCCGGGGGAGAAATATTCAATTCCCTCCAAAGGAGTCAATATTGAATTATATTTCCATCCTTTTTACTATGCATTTTATCCCATACACTTAAAACTTTCCTTGTCAGTGAACTAATATTAGCATCCAATGTGCGAAATTTATGTGGAATCCATACAATCTTTTCTAATTGTGCCTTACTTAAAATCCCTTCTATCTTCACCCATCCTTTCCCTTGTGAATCAAATGTCCAGTCTACTATTCGTGATAAAATTACTGCTAAATAATAATTCCTTACATTAGGTAAGCCCAGACCCCCTTTTCCTTTCTCTCTACTCAAGACTTCGTAACTGATTCTTGGTTTCTTATTTGCCCATACAAATTTAGTAATCATCTTTTTTATTATCCCAAAAAATGATCCTGGGAGGTGAACTGGAAGCATATGACACTTATACAAAATTTTTGGCATTATCACCATCTTTACCAAATTTATACGTCCTATCCAAGAAGCTCCTCCCTTTGAAAGTCTCTTTAGTTCTTCCTTGATCTCATTTATTCGGGGGATATAATTTGCCTGATGTATATCCTTTATTTTGGGGGTCAATTTTACTCCCAAATATCCTATTGCCTTTTCCCTCCATATAAATGGGAACTCTTTTTGCAGGCTTCTCTGACCTTGGGATATTGATATTTAATATTTCTGATTTTACCAACTTTATTTTCAGGTTTGCTAGCTCACCGTACTGTTTTAATACTTTCATTAAATTAGGCAACATTATTCTAGGTTTCACAATATAAAACAACATATCATCTGCATATGCGGCCATTTTATGTTCTATGTCACCTATTTTTATTCCCGCTATATCTACACACTTCCTTACTTTCGCTAGAACAGGTTCCAACGAAAATACGAACAATAATGGAGAGAGGGGACATCTCTGCCTAGTACCATTATACATTCTAAAAAACCTCGAGAGTGATCCATTAACCTTCACCGCCGCTGACAGGTTGTTATACAGCCCTTTTATCCATTTTAGCATTTTAGGGCCTATTCCTATAGCCTCTAGTGTGCCAAACATAAATCCCCAATTAACGCTATCAAAAGCCTTTTCGACATCAATCGATAGGGGTATTGCCGGCTCTTTCTCTCTCTTAGCTCTTTGTACTAGTATAAGGGATCTCAACCCATTATCCCTACCCTCTCTTCCCGGTACAAAACACACCTGATCTAGATGTATCCATTCTGGCAACAGATTCTTCAATCTCATTGCCAACACCTTAGCATATAATTTAGTGTCTACATTTAATAAAGATATAGGCCTATAACTGGCGCACTGCGTACTATCCTTCCCTTCTTTAAGAATAATCGTTATATGAGCTTGCAATGACTCCTCTCTCATTTCCTACTCCTCCCCCAGTGTGTTCATATACCTACACATTTTAGGGATAAGAAGATCTTTAAATTTTTTATAATATCCTACTGTATATCCATCCAGCCCCGGGCTTTTACCTCCCCCTGTCTTCTTTAAAGCGAAGTTAATTTCCTACGGAGAAATGGGTCTTTCAAGGGTCTCTAGTTTTTCTTGCGCTAATTGTGGTAGCTCAGCCTCACTTAAATATTTCTTACTAATTCTTTTCTTTTCCTCTTCCCTTTCCTTTTGATAACCACAGCTCACATTATAAAGTTCACTATAATATCTTTGGAACCTATTGGCGATATCAGAAGTAACGTGTAATATTTATCCTTTTTCATCTCTCATTTTTTCTATGAAATTTTTTGATTTCTTATTCTTTAACCATCTCATTAAATATTTAGCCGGTCTATTCCCAAACTGGTACCTTTTTTCATTTGAAACTCTGTGGAATATCTTCCTCGACTCTAGTTCCATAACATCTTTTAACTCCTCGCTTTTGAGTATTATCTTCTGGTATATATCTATTTCTCCCTTTTTCTTCTTATGTACCTGTTCCAACTTATAAAGCTCTTCCATCACCATCTTTATTTTTTTCCCTCGTTCCTTCTGTTGCTCTGTTCCTGCTGAAATCAATATTCCCCTGATATGTGCTTTGTGTCTCCCAAACTATAGCCTCAGAGACCTCGTTAGTTTCATTAACCTCGAAGAATTATTCAATTTCTCACCTTAGCCTTTTCTCTACTTTGGGATTCTGTATGCATTTCATTTAATCGCCACTTAGTTGTTCTATCTTGCCCTCTTCCTACTCATAATCTTGTTGTGACAGGAGCATGATTGGATATAGATATTACCTCTATGTTGGAGCTTACCAATGACTCCAACTGTCTATGTTCTATAATTATATAATCCAGTCTTGAATACGAACCATGTACATGAGAGAAGAAGGTATAGTCTCTTTCTCTTGGGTGTTTCACTCTCCACGTGTCCACCAATTGGTTTTTATATAATAATCTCTTCAGTAATTTCAACTTCCTACCCTCTTCCCTCTGTGCACCTGACGACGATGCATCCAATCTAGGATCTAAACACAGATTAAAATCTCCTGCCACAACCAGACTACCCTTTTTTAAATTCAGAGAGTTTTTTTAACATCCCCTCTAAGAATATCACTGGATTTTTAGTTGGACAATATATATTAGCTACTGTAAATTCCAAACCCTGTAACTTTCCCCTGAGAAATAGGAACCTGCCCTCTGGGTCTTCCATTCTATCTTCCAGGGAAAAATTCACATTTTTTTGAAAACCCACTTGCCACCCCTTTGGCTCCTTTTAATTGGTGAGTCAGCATAATACCACTCTGGAATAAATTTTTAATATAATTTAATATTTGTATCTCGGGTTAAATGTGTTTCTTGGAGAAATACTACTTCTATAGAGTGTTGATGGATTTCCCTGAGTATCTTATGTCTTTTTATCGGGGAGTTCAGCCCTTTCATATTATGTCATAAAGTTAATCAAGCTCATTTCTATTATAGTTACGTTGCTCTGCTGACTTTCCTTCAAGAGAACACTGATACATACAGTTTAGGATATGGACATTCTTCCTTCTCTTCCGATAGCAATCCATTACCCCACCTCTCCTTAAACCCCCCCCTCTCCCTCCCCCAAACCCATGGGCCTAATTTTTGCCCTTGAATTTGTCGTGTGACCTTCCCACTGGTGATTCCCATAATGGGGTGGAACTCTAAACATGCATGCCCACTCTGCCCCCCCTCTTGCCACATAGGGGATCTAGAGTTTGGGCAGCGCTTAAGCCTCCAGGCTGCTCGCCCTTATCTAATCAACATTACTTAATTCCTGCTGTATCTCTAACCCCCCCCTAATTCTCCCTATATGGGCTCACAGCCTCGGCATGAAAGAGGAGAGGTGGAGGAGGGATTGGCAGGAGAGGAAAAAAAAAAAAAACACTCCACTCATTCTTCTCACCACCTTCACCTCCTCCATCCCTCTATCCCATGTCGAATTACCTTCTTCTTTTATTTATCATCTGCCACCTCTCCTTTCCTGGCCTTAAACACTCAGTAGACCCTTCTGACCACCCCACAATGTCCACTTCCTGTAACTCTAATTTTCTGCAAAAGTCACTGAATTCTTCTGGGAATCTTAATCTTGCCGATTTCCCATCTCTCCAGCCAATTAGGCAGGCCTGGAAACCCCAGTTATATCGAATCTTTCTCTCCTTCATCTGTTCCAGTAACGGTTTCAGTGATCTTCTCCTAGCTAACGTCGCAGATGAAATGTCAGCAAATATTTGTATCTTTTTATTTCCAAATTTTATTTCAGGGGTCTCTCTGAGCTTTTTCCAAATTTTTTCTCTGTCCTCATAGTTGTGGAAATGGACTATCACATCTCTAGACAAATCAGCTGACACTCCTTGCGGTCTCCTTATCCTATGAATTCTCTCCATTTTAAGATGTTTTGATGGGGATCTATCTAACAGAGGATTAAGCACTTTCTTTATTTTATCTTTCAATTCTTCTCCATGGAACTCTTCTGGTAAGCTGCGGATCCTTAAATTGTTTCTTCTTTCTCTATTTTCTTTATCCTGTAATTTAAATGCAAGCTTTCTCTGTTCTCTTTGCATATCTTCTATCTGTGTCTCAAGTTTAGTGATCCAGAGCTCCTATGTCTCCATTTTCCCCTCCACCTCCTCCACTCGTGATAATATTCGACCCAGATCATTAAGTATTGTCATCAGTTAATTTTTAATATATACTTCCAATTTTGCAAACATATCTGCCATGTCAGCTTTTGTGGTAATTGTGATGTAATTCCTTGATGTTCCAGAACACTTTGATCCCTTGTGCTATCCGCATTTGTTGTGTCGTAAGATTGGTTTGCGTCTTGTGTTCCCAGGGACATTCTTATGTGGTCTCCCACCTCTTACCTAATTCTCTCCCGTTGTCTCTCACGGGTTAATTTCCCTGGACTTTTCTCCTGGAGGGGTAGATATTTCTTTATTGTGCTGGTATTCGCACCTGCTTGGGGGTTTTTAACCCCCCCTCCTTTGACAGGTTTGCTCCTTATCCTTTATGTTTTGCCACTGAGTTTGTTATAATACATGGCAGCTGTATTATCCGTCTCTCTGAGAGATTCCCCCCCCCCCCAAATCTCTCTGGGAGCAGGAGTGATCTATCCAATTCTAACACCACTGAGAATCGCTGAGAACCACCCGAATAAATTTCCTCTAACCCCCTACATACTCAGGGGTACATTTAAGATATACCATTGACAGCAGATGATTCACAATAGAGACAGGCCTGCCGTTGCTCACGGCAACCCTTTTCATATCGATAGATCCGGATCTCATCTTCATAGGGCGTACACCGTCTCAGCTGTTAACTTCATACGCAACTTCTGGTGAGGTTAGATAGGTTAAAGAAATTAGTAAAGGGTCTCTATTTCTTTAAACTTCTGGGTGTCTCAGGGTCTCCCAATGCTGCTGGCCAGGTCTTTAACCTCCCTGGCAGTATTCCTGAGTGTAGCTCGGGGTAAACTTTCAGAACCAAAAGCGCTAACCCTGAGCTACACTCGGGAATAACCTGCAGCGTTGCTCCGGGATCCCTGTTTCACTTACCTTGTCCTGCGCTCCCGCGATGTTCCCCCTGCAGCGTCCCTGGCCATCTCCTCCGTCCGATGCCGGCATCAGTCTTCCGGGTTCCGTTCCCTGCAAGCGTCGGGACGTACGGGGGATGGAACCGGTGGGAAATTCAAAAATTTTACAAGTGACATTCACTCAATACACTAAAATCATATAGTAAAACATTACTGTATCAAAGCATTTCACATACATTTTGTCCCGAGTGCTTTGTCCTGTGCCCTGCCTGCATTTTTACTCTTCTTTCTGCCTGGAAACTGAGAAAAGTCCATGGCGTCCAAAAAGCGTCCCTTTAGGTCAAAATCGGTTTTAGACCAGCTAGAATACAGCGATAGTAAATCAGAACCACTTGCAGAATTGAGTGATAATGATTCGTGGGGGAAATTCATCTTCAGACACTGAAAACGATTTTGTGACTGAGCTCAGTGATGTGCAAACTTGGCGCTATATTTCAAATTTCAGTGTTTTTGGTTTGATTATATTATTGAATTAAATTTATTATTATATTATTTTTTATGAATATTTATATTATAATTTATGATTTCGTGTTTCAAATTTTATTATACCCGGGATGTTTACTAGACTCTTGTTCGAACAGATTTCAGTGAGTTATTCCTAAAAATTACAGGCCTACAATAAAAAAATGACGTATTTCCATGCCAAAAAAGTACCGCACAGAAATATTGACATCATACTGCTAGGGAGGTTAATAAATCCTTTTTAAACTTCTGCCTCTTCTTCAGCTGTAAAGCCACATCACTTTTCTGAGGTTTTGAAATTGCCTGTCATTTTCAAAATTGCCGCCTTTCATCACATGGGCTCTCACCTGGTAAGTCACATGGATGTCACAGGGACGCTCACACAGTCCCCATCTCCTCTGCTGTCACCGCCTCCTGCTCCTGGACACTGCCGATCCTCACCACTCCACCGCCTCTCCCATATGCACTGGACCGAACCTCCACCTGTGATGCTGGCTCGGTACCCGGACCCGATGCTGCCACAGCTCTCCTCTCCGCTCCATTCCCACCTGGCCTCACGGTATGTGCTTACATTAGGGCCACGGAGCGGCAAGATAGTGCTGGCTGCAGGGCTGCTTTCTTAGTTGCTGAGCGCCTGGAGCACACGCTGCTCACAGCGCCATATTAATCCTCTTCCCCCCCTGAGCAGATTGGTAATGCTTAACCCATCTTGTCTGTGTTCAGCCTCCTCAGGAATGGGCTCTCTTCTTCCGTTCATTTTTGATGTGCCATCCCGGAGATCTTTTGACAGTACCTTGCTACCCATTGTTATTTATTTGCTTTGGTTGCACTACCAGGGACTTAAATGTTCCATGAAAGCTCTTTTTATCCTGAGCTAATCAAAATTACCACAGCTGATCACAGTTGAAAGTCAAATGGACTTGTCCGTGCCATTGAGAAGGTGGTTAGCTACACCTGATTGAGTTTATAAGTCATTTTTAGGAGGGGGGGTGGTGGATCCTTTTTCCAACTCAGTGATTCTGTTTTTGATTTTTTTGATTTTCTGACATGTTGTTATATCTTTCACTTGGGTGTTATAAGTTGCACTGAGTAAATATAACTTGATAAATAATAATAAATAAAGACTGTATCTGTCTTCATTTCAGGCTGAAAAGCAACATAATGTGATTATTTTAAAGGGTTATGATTCTTTTCTATACTCACTGAATGGTCTATTGCCAATCCAGCAGTACTATGCCAGTCATTAAACTCTTGCGGACCAGCCACAGTACTTTTACTGCTGGCGTGTGACATGTACAGGCAAAGCAATGTACCCGTACGCCTTTTTTCCTGCACAGACACGGGGGTTCACAGCATGGTGGACACAGTGTTACTATGGTAACATTGATCTACTCTGAGGAAAGTATTGAAAAAAAAAATTGTAAAAAAAAAATACTTTTTAAAAATAAAAAAATATTTAAAATATTGAATACATTTTTATTAATTTTTTAACATGCTGTTACCAATTAGTGTCCTTGATCAACACTACATCAGTCATATCATGAAGCTCTACTGTGCTGGTGACGGTATGTAAAAAAAAAAAAAAAAAGTGAGGGGAAAAAAACCTTTTATTTAATTTCTTCATTTTGCCAAACAATTGTGACAAAAAAATACAATAAACTTGCCATGCCTCTTACTAAATACCTCAGACTGTCAAAAGGGTTACTTTGGGGAATATTTGTACTGTCTTGACCTTTTTAACCACTTGCACTCCTGAGGATTGACCAGGCCGTTCTCTGCTACTCGGCGCTGCAATAATTCAACTGATAATTGTGCGGTCATGCAATGCTGCACCCAAACAAAATTTACGTCCATTTTTTCAAACCGAGTTTTCTTTCAGTGGTATTTGGTCACCTGTGTGCTTTTTATTTTTCACACTATAAACAAAAAAAGACTGAAAATTTTGGTTAAGGTGATTTGCGAGGGGCTGAATTTTGTGGAGCCAGTCAAATTCAGGGTCACCCCGAAGATGACGGAGTGTATTGTTGTTGAAATGCATAAAACACATTATACTCTCATATCTATGCCTGGCCATGGCAGCAGAGAACATTGGCATATGATGAATCGGGTCTGCGGACCAATACAACCGCAATTCATTTCTTTTAGTAATGCCCATGTTAAGGGTTAGGCCCAAAAAAAATGTAAATTCGGAAAACGTAATGAGTTTCCATGCGACTGGTCTGGCAAGGTTTGAATTTGGGTTGGCGGTGATAAATTGTTGTGCATATAAACTGTTTGATCCACAATCAATGCATACAGATATTTCATGAAAAACAGCTCCAAAAATCAAGGGGAGGAGTTAAATTTGCTATTTCCACCTGAATTCCGGATTGAGCAGTGAATGGGGGAAGTACGGGTGCTGCAGAATTTGTGGGCTGTCAATCGGGATTTGCAAGCACATCCGAAAGGATACTAGGAGCTCTATGGGCCTGTGTGCGAATTCTTGATGGCTGCGGGACAATACTTGTGCTTGCCACCGCACCGGCTTGTCACCAAGTCATACTGCAGAGCTGGTATTATTATTATACAGAATTTATATAGCGCCAATAGTTTGCTCAGCGCTTTACAGTATAACGGGAGACAATACAGCAACAATACAGTTCAATACAAGAGGGTTAGGAGGGCCCTGATCTTGGGAGCTTACAATCTAAGAGGTATGTGAAAGACCAAGATGTACTAGACCGCTGGTACTCGCCAGTTCACCAAAAGGTAGTGCGTCACTAGTATTGGCACTCTGCTGCATATGAGAGTCCTCACAATTTACAGACAAGTGCTAACAGAGATCAGGCCCGATTCTGCAAACACTGCGGTTTTGTGTGCAATGTATCAAGTGACAGTGACCTACTGACACTGCACTTGCTGGGGGAGAAGGGGGTGGGGGTAAGCGTAGTGGCTAAACGCAGATGTTGGCAGGTGCCGGGGCTGATCCCGCTAACGCTGCATTTTTGGGGACGCTATACTAATGTGAACGTTGGTATAGTGCTGATCTGATCAAAGATATTGATCCGTTCAGACACTATACTAGCAATGGAGGTTTATTGCGCATGAGCGCACTCCTGGCAATCAAGGGGTTAAATGTGATGACTGGTGTACTGACGGGCAATCTGACGCTATCTGAGAGGGCCGTGAAAACCACGGGAGCACAAATCATGTATATACAGTCAGGTCCATAAATATTGGGACATCGACACAATTCTAACATTTTCGGCTCTATACACCACCACAATGGATTTGAAATGAAACGAACAAGATGTGCTTTAACTGCAGACTGTCAGCTTTAATTTGAGGGTATTTACATCAAAATCAGGTGAATGGTGTAGGAATTACAACAGTTTGCATATGTGCCTCCCACTTGTTAAGGGACCAAAAGTATTGGGACAGAATATTAATCATAAATCAAACTTTCACTTTTTAATACTTGGTTGCAAATCCTTTGCAGTCAATTACAGCCTGAAGTCTGGAACGCATAGACATCACCAGACGCTGGGTTTCATCCCTGGTGATGCTCTGCCAGGCCTCTACTGCAACTGTCTTCAGTTCCTGCTTGTTCTTGGGGCATTTTCCCTTCAGTTTTGTCTTCAGCAAGTGAAATGCATGCTCAATCGGATTCAGGTCAGGTGATTGACTTGGCCATTGCATAACATTCCACTTCTTTCCCTTAAAAAACTCTTTGGTTGCTTTTGCAGTCTGCTTTGGGTCATTGTCCATCTGCACTGTGAAGCGTCCAATGAGTTGTGAAGCATTTGGCTGAATATGAGCAGATAATATTGCCCGAAACACTTCAGAATTCATCCTGCTGCTTTTGTCAGCAGTCACATCATCAATAAATACAAGAGAACCAGTTCCATTGGCAGCCATACATGCCCACGCCATGACACTACCACCACCATGCTTCACTGATGAGGTGGTATGCTTAGGATCATGAGCAGTTCCTTTCCTTCTCCATACTCTTCTCTTCCCATCACTCTGGTACAAGTTGATCTTGGTCTCATCTGTCCATAGGATGTTGTTCCAGAACTGTGAAGGCTTTTTTACATGTTGTTTGGCAAACTCTAATCTGGCCTTCCTGTTTTTGAGGCTCACCAATGGTTTACATCTTGTGGTGAACCCTCTGTATTCACTCTGGTGAAGTCCTCTCTTGATTGTTGACTTTGACACACATACACCTACCTCCTGGAGAGTGTTCTTGATCTGGCCAACGGTTGTGAAGGGTGTTTTCTTCACCAGGGAAAGAATTCTTCGGTCATCCACCACAGTTGTTTTCCGTGGTCTTCCGGGTCTTTTGGTGTTGCTGAGCTCACCGGTGCGTTCCTTCTTTTTAAGAATGTTCCAAACAGTTGTTTTGGCCACGCCTAATGTTTTTGCTATCTCTCTGATGTTTTTTTTTGCCTAATGATGGCTTGCTTCACTGATGGTGACAGCTCTTTGGATCTCATCTTGAGAGTTGACAGCAACAGATTCCAAATGCAAATAGCACACTTGAAATGAACTCTGGACCTTTTATCTGCTCATTGTAATTGGGATAATGAGGGAATAACTCACACCTGGCCATGGAACAGCTGAGAAGCCAATTGTCCCATTACTTTTGGTCCCTTAACAAGTGGGAGGCACATATGCAAACTGTTGTAATTCCTACACCATTCACCTGATTTGGATGTAAATACCCTCAAATTAAAGCTGACAGTCTGCAGTTAAAGCACATCTTGTTCGTTTCAATTCAAATCAATTGCGGTGGTGTATAGAGCCAAAAATGTTAGAATTGTGTCGATGTCCCAATATTTATGGACCTGACTGTATATATGTGAGTTTGCGCACCCATGCCGCCCTGTAGCAGTATTTCTGCTGTAGGGCGATCAGGAAACGGTTACAGAAGCAGTTTGTGTTACGTCGCTGCGTTATTTTAACTGACAAATGCGCGGTCATGCAACACTGCACCCAAATTAAATTTACGTCCTTTTTTTCCCACGAATTGAGCTTTCTTTTGGTGGTATTTGATCGCCTGTGCCGTTTTTATTCGTTGCGCTATAAAAAAAAGGTTGACAATTTTGAGCAAAAAAAACTATTTTGGACTTTTTGCTATAAAACATGTACAGTAAAAAAATTTGAAAATCAAATTTCGTCGTAAATTTCGGCCAAAATGCATTCTGCGACATGTCTTTGCTAAAAAAAAATCCCAATACGTGTAAATTAATTGGTTTACGTGAAAGTTATAGCGTCTACAAATGGCTGGAAAGATACTTGGGATTTTTAATTTTTTTTTATACTAATAATGGTGGTGATCAGCGATTTTATGACAGTGATCAGCGACTTATGGCGGCGATCAGCGACTTATGGCACGACTGCGGTACTTCGGCGGACATTTTGACACTGGGGGGGAATTGACTTGGGGTCACTGACATCCCCAGTGACACCAATACAGTGATCAGTGCAAAAAAAAACCACTGACACTGTACTAATGGCACTGGGGAGGAAGGGGGTTAAGTTTTTTTAGGCAATGAAAGGGTTGACTGTGTGAGGGGAGTGTTTTACTAGTGGGCTGGGGTTGTGTACTTTACAGGAACACACTGATCCCAAGAGATATCTCTCAGGATCAGTGTCACTGTTTGACGGCAATTGCCGGACCCGGTGATTGATGGCCGCGATCGGTGGGACGGGTAGGGCGGGCGCCTCGCGTGCGCCCCCTACCTGTTTTGCAAGATGATGCTTTAAAACGTGATTTTGCCCAGAGGTGCCACTTTGTGGCTGTTTTTACACAGTGGCTGGATGGCAAGCAGTTAAAGGATAAGTTTACCTTTGCTCACATTTATTTTTCTAAATTCCAGCTCCCCAATGGACCAATATATTAATGTACTTCTTTTGCAGAAAGGTTTCCATTTTTTTCTACCCATCTTCATGTCAGTGTCCAGATGGCTGTCCAAAAACCTTATCCATTACTTCTGCTTTATTTCCTGCAGAGCCTTTAGGTTGTGGTACAGGAAGGAATTGACCAGCTGACCTTATTAGCCCACATCCTGCATCATCTACCCTCCTACCTCCCACCCAGTTCCAGGTGCACGCATATTAAATGAAAAGCAATCAATGATCACTGTTCTCACTAAATACACAGGCATTCATTTTTTAATTTTCTACCTTAACGTTTATCTTGCATAGATCACTCATTTGGCAGAGTGTGCTGAGTGAACAGATAACAGAATTGTGTTCTGGGTTCTCTAAAGTTCACATACACTATACAATCTGATTGTACAATTTCCTTTAGACCTACCATCAACTATGTAGTGCATGGGCCTGCCTGATTGGATACAGAATGATTGAGTAGATAGGTGGGTCCACATAGGCTGTAATCTGTTCACTCAGCACACTCTGCCAAATTAATGATCTATGCAAGATGAAAATTAAGGTAGAAAAATAAAAATCAATGTCTGCGTATTGAGTGAGAACAGCGAACACTGGTTGATTGCTTTTCATTTAATATTCATGCGCCTGTAAGTGGGTGGTAGGTAGGAGGATAGATGATGCAGGGTGTAAGCTAATGAGGTCAGCTGGTCAACTCCTTCCTGTGTCATGACCTAAAGTCTCTGCAGTAATGGAGAAGCTTTTTAGATAGCCAATCTGGACACGAACACCATCTAGTGTGACCAGAGACTTAAAGCGAAGCTCCCTCAAAAGGGGAAGTTCCGCTTTAAGGACTGCTCCCCCGCTCCCCATTAAAGATTGGCACCTTTTGGGGGGCAGGGGGGGAGCGGGTACCCAAATTTGACAGGTACCCGCTCCCACTTCCGGTCCGATCACCTAGGCGACCAGAAACGGAAGGTGTCCTCCCTCCTTCTCTCCTCGTAGTCTTGGGACACGTGACAGGTCCCAGAAGACTACAGGACCATTCATGAAGCGCAGTGCTACTCGCGCATGCGCAAGCTGTCACAGCCTGGTGTCCACACTAAAGATGACGGCCTCCTGGAATACAGGACGGCCGGTGAAACGGATTACGGGGAACACACTGTGGGACCAAGGGACAGGTAAGTGGCTGCTTTTTAAAAGTCAGCAGCTACAGTTTTTGTAGCTACTGACTTTTATTTTTTGACAGGGTGAGTGGAACCACGCTTTAAGAACACATGGATGTAAACCATCCAGTCCTGGTGCTTTATTTACCTTTATTTTGTCTAAATGTTTGTAGACAATATCAGTTTTGAGCCAGTGGGATTTTTTATTTATTTTTTTTAGCTATGTCCATACTATCCCTATTATGGACTTGAGCTCCCTTGTTATCCTTTGTATACACAGAGGTGAAGAAGGTATTTAACCACTTGCCCTCCTGAGGATTTACCCCCCTTAATGACCAGGCCTCTTTTTTCTACTTGGCGCTGCACTAATTCAACTGATAATTGCGCGGTCATGCAATGCTGCACCCAAACAAAATTTACGTCCTTTTTTTTCACACAAATAGAGCTTTCTTTAGGTATTTGATCACCTGTGCGCTTTTTAGTTTTCACGCTATAGACAAAAAAAGACCAAAAATTTTGAAGAAAAACCTATATTTTTTACTTTTGGCTATAAAAAATATGTAGTAAACTCAAAGTTAGCTATAAATTTAGGCCAAAATATATTCTGCTCCATGTTTTTGGTAAAAAAAATCCCAATAAGTGTATATTGATTGCTTTGTGTTATAGCGTCTAGAAACTATGGTATAGATACTGCAATTTACGCAATTTTTTTTGCTATACAGCGCTGTGCTAGTTTAACGGACAATTGCGCGGTCATGCAATATGGAACATAAATGAAATTTATGTCCTTTTTTTCACACAAATAGAGCTTTCTTTCGGTGGTATTTGATCACCTGTGCGTTTTTTTTTATTTTTTGCGCTATAAAAAAAAAAAAAGGCTGACAATTTTGATTAAAAAAAAACAATATTTTGGACTTTTTGTTATAAAACATGTCCAGTAAAAAAAAATGTAAAAATCAAATTTTGTCATAAATTTCAGCCAAAATGCATTCTGCGACATGTCTTTGCTAAAAAAAAAAACAATACGTGTAAATTAATTGGTTTTCGTGAAAGTTATAGAGTTTACAAATGGCGAGAAAGATATTCAGATTTTTAATTTTTTTTTATACTAATAATGGCGGCGATCAGTGACTTATGGCGGCGATCAGCGACTTATGACATCCCCAGTGACACCAATACAGTGATCAGTGCAAAAAAAAAAACACTGACACTGTACTAATGGCACTGGGGAGAAAGGGGTTAACTTTTTTATTCACTGAAAGGGTTAACTGTGTGAGGGGAGTGTTTTACTAGGGGGCGGGGGTGTGTACTGCATGGGGACATGCTGATCGGGAGAAATAAACCCTTCTCTCCCGATCAGCGTGTCAGGAGCTGTCAGGGAACTGACAGAAAGCAGAGCTAGTGCAGCCCTGCTCTCTGTCAGTGATTGCTGCTAATCGGCGGGACACGGCCGGCAATGACCGGCTGTGACCCCGCGACTGACACCCGCGGCCGGGATCGGCGGTGCAGGTAGGGCGGCGGCACACCTCGCGCGCACCCCCTACCTGTTTTGCAAACGCACGTTTTAAAACATGCTTTTGCCCAGCCGTGCCGCCCTGCCGCCGTATTTCTACAGTGGCTGGGCGGCAAGTGGTTAACCACTTCCAGTCCGGCCCATGTATATAAACGGCCAAACGGGAGCAGTGCAGGGGTGGGTGGCTGTTTATAAATGTCCTCCCCTCTCCCTGCTTGTGCACGCTCCCTGGGATTATAGTAATATGTGATGTTGCTTCACTGATGGTTGCAGGACTTTGAATAGGTGGGCAACATATGGCCCACTTTCTCTAGGCTTGTAGGATCACATTACCCTTCTTTGTTATAGTGTGAAAGTGCTAAAGAGATGCATGCATCTCACCTTGAACTTTACTACCCTTCCATTTGATGAAACACCTAGAAGGATATGAGTTCTGTAACTCAAACTGACCACAGATTGCTAAAATTTTGAATGAAAAATCTTAGGATAAGTCTTAGGAACATTTATAAGAACATTCTCAGAACATTCAAATGTTGTTGCTTTTAACATTCGATTTCTGAATAAATAGACTTTACTGCATGAAAACCACATACACTATTAGAAATTTGTTCTAGAACATTTTTCCATCCTGCTCCTTCAGGTTGATTTGACCCACTAATGATTAGAAAAACAAATCAACTTTCTTAGAACCACCTTTTCTTAAAAATTATTTCATTTAAAATTATCTTCATCTATGGCAAGCTTCAGTCTATTTGGGTGAGGTCCTCCTCCTTTTATATTCACCTCTTCTGCATAATATTTTTATCTATTTATTTGGTGTGCGCTTTAAGCTGTATATCTGGGTGTGGATTGTGTACCAATTTGTTGGATTGTAACTGTTTAAACTTGGCAAACTTCAAAAAACAAATAAAAAAAGGAATGATAGCCCTAATACATCTTTCAAAACAGTTCTCCTTTAATTTGCAGATTCCGATTTTGAACTATGTCCCTTCACTGCGAAGGACAGCCCCATCAACCAATATGTGGGTGCAGGAAGGAACAAACCAGTAGTCAACCTGATCAGGAGCAGTCCCTTGGTGTAATTAATGATCTCATGTTTCAGGTAAGCTGCCTCTTGAGATCTCCAAGTGATTCAAGTATCCAGTTTACTATTTTTTTTGTTTACTAGTGGCAGCTGTACTTTGATAATTTACTGAATAAGGCAAACAGTTTGTGCTTTCTGTTTCAGTTACTGCTTCCCTAGAAATATACATACTGCCATAAATTATAAGGCACAACATCAGTTTGCTGTGGAGAGAATGATTCAAGTTGATCAAAGCTATGGCAATAAACTTGATGAATGAGTGAGCAGCAAGAAGGAAAGGGCAAAGAAGACAGGTGTGAGGTGTGCTACAGATATGTGCTAGTATGTCAGCACCTGTGGTAGTGTGCCCTTGTAGATCATCAACTTGGGGTTCCCCAGGGCGCAGAGTCTAAGCCGCAGCCTGCTTCTTCACCAGAGCCCCTGATGGTGGGGATGGACTTGCAGCAAGCTGGGACCAGGTCGCGGCCCCCGGGTACGCCAAGCTGAGGATGATGAGACCACTCGCAGGAGCAGAGTACAATGGGAGGAGACAAACGGAAGTCCGAGAGTCTAGCCGAGATCAGGACAGGCGGAAAACAAACAGTCAGAGAACAAAGCCGGGGTCAGTACACAAGTAGTCGATACAGGAGATAGCAACACACAGGAGCTCAGACAACTAGAAAGTTGCTCAGGCAAAGTGGGCTAGACTGAGCATGTCTTATATAGACAAGCAAACTAGGAGGTGGGCCAGGAAGTGATGGAAGGGAAGGAAATAAAACCCAGGGAATAGCAGCCGACGCCCATAGGTGAGCACAGACAAACCACACATGTGAAAGGCATCAGGAGCAGCAAGGAGGTAAGAATAAACAAACAAGAGGCTAACTTGTGACATAGTAAGCCTCTGATGCACATGTAGAAGAAGAAATGCAGAGTACGTTAAGCCGTTGTTCACATATATGCGGCTGTGGGGGCTGCGGATTGTGCGAGCACGAGAGCCCTTTCATTTGAATGGATGCCTGTGCCCCATGACATGCAGGGAAGAAGTCCCTGCACTTCTTCTGAAAATGCAGCCCGCACAGGAACCTTGGTTCCCAGTATGGTTGCATTTTCCAGTGCAGGTGGCGTGCCATTAGAACTAATGGAACCCACTCACGGGTCCGCATTCCTCTGTGCGGGTGGTGCGGCTGCACGGATTTTTGTGCAGATCTGCAGAGGCACCATCCGCACATATGTCAACAAAGTCCAAAGTAGGATAGGAAGGGTCTACAGACTGGGGGAACTGCACTTCAATCATACAAGAAAACTTTGCATTTAAACTGACTGCAGGTATAAAGTATAGATACTTAGAATTAGAACTTTTGTCAAGCTGCATATGCTGTCCCTGTGACACTAAGACAAACAATTAGACATTCAGGGGACCAGATGAGTTATGCAGCAATAACAGCCAGTCAGAATTTTTGGGACCTTTCTAAATAAGAGGAATTTTAACTTACCTGTAAATTCCATATCTTTGTGTCTGTGCAGCCACTGCTTCCTAGTTGACATGAATGGGACTGCCTACATGGGCATGCATGGAACAACTGTGCATCCCCATGCAGGTAAATACGGGCTTGCATGGGCGTGCATTGTAGTATGCCCTGTGTGAACGAGGCCTTACTATGTTTTTTATTTTTAATATTTTTTTACTTTTTTTTTTTTTCTTCTTTCTTTTTTTCTTGAAACATCAGGTTACTAAGTAGACCTTTATGTCTGTTTTTGGAACCGAGAAAGGTACTGAGGACATAGGGGTCAATTCACCAAGAGATAAATACTGCATAACTCATGCAGTATTTTTCTCAAAAGTAGTCAATTCACTAAAAAACGTGTTATTTACCAAATGCGTTAAATATTTATGTTTTGGGATATTTAGTGCTTCAATTTTGCAATATTTTTGGAGGTTTTTTTCTCAATTTCTTTTTTTTAGCACGGTAACACTGCACCAAAAGATGAACAGCAATTTTGTGAAACTATGAAAATATTCTAGTGTGCTTTTATTCACAAAACAATCTCCCTCAGATGACATGTTACAATTTTCATTCCTGAGCTCAGAGGAGAACATTTTAAGACTGATACATTGTACACTTCAGAGTTCCTCTAATTGTTATTTTGTATATTTCTAAAATACCACAGCAAACACCAGATGATGAATAACAATTTTTTTCTAGTGAATTGACTATAATGATTTATCTCATGTTTTATCAAGAGGTATTTATCTCTATTTTAACAAATGTGCTGTATTTACCTCACTTTAAATATTTTACTTTTATGAATTGACTTATTATCTCATGTGATATTTAAAAAAAAAAGGACTCGTGATCTTCATATCGCATGTGGTAACCTTTAGTGAATTGATCCCATAGAGTCCTTATTCCCTTTCTCTGCAGCCTCAGCTGCACTGCAGATGAAGGAATAAAAATCTGTGTACAGAGGCTTCCTATTCATTCGCAAAATGAAACATACTAAGCACAGTTTACAATGCTTTAGAGATGAGTGAACACAAGAGCAAGCGTTTACACAGCCCCCCCTCCTCCCCCGTTCTCCATCCCAACACTGATTTTCCGCCCAAACAGCAGCTGCAGCTTGCGGGAATGGGAAGAGAGGAAACCAAGCAGCAGCATGCAGGGAAGGGGTGCAGGGGGATCGGTTGAGGGGGCACAGTAATTGCAGTGTATTTGCAGATTTAACTCCCCGTGGCTTCTCTGCAGCACCTAAAGCCAGCCAGAGGAGAGAGGAGCAAAAGTCGGAAGCTGCAGGGGAGCCTCAGGGCATCGGTTGGATGACCCATGGTGTGCAGTGTGTGACGGCACAGTGGGGCCTCCTTTCCTTGGGGCTAGTGTTCCCTGCACACACTTGCACACATGATGCTACACCACTGCCTCCTTTGTAGGGTATGTGAGGTGTCTTTTTTTTTTAGAGGCCACTTTTGCTGACCATACTTTGAGCCAGAAATTCTGTGCACATGAATGAAAATTAAAGCCATGCTAAAAATGTGGATTATGACTAGTTCTAGTGCATGCACACAGTGGAGCAGCACAGGGAATAATTGCTGCAAATGCATCTTTAAAAGTAGGGTCCTGGAAAACAGGTTTGTGATGGTTGTATGTAGTCCAAGTCCAGGTAGCTGCAATCTGACAGACAGAAATTGCAGCGATTGCAGGTTGCAGAGAGCTGTTGTAAAGGGAACTGTTATGAGCATCTCAAACTTCCTATCTGTAGAATCTCTGAAAGTAGGACGTTTTTTTATTAAAATAGTGAAATGCTTGTTTAAGACTGAAACGGCAGGACTTGCTGTGAAATAGCCCACCTTTTAGTGAACTCTTTTTGCCACTGAATAGAGTTTGGCAATGGCTTTTGGAGGAATGAAAATCCTTCCTGATTGACCCAACCATCACAAATCACACCTCTTATTTGTTCCTGAATGGAGAGTGCTCCTGTGGACTTAACAAGTCTCTTAGGACCCAGAGGGGGATAGTGAGATGGAAAAGGATCAAGTGTGAGAATGCCAAGGCCTTCACACACTGTAGATGCACACCAAGCAATTTCAGCCAGCATACTGTGTGAAACCATGACATTAGGTGCATAGGAGTCTTAGGACAGGCATAATGGGATCCAACTCTATTGGAGGTGGAAGAATGACATGTTTTTGAGCTTTTCGCATTGAACGCTCTATTAAAGACATTGGTTGTCTGAGGAATTGTTACATAGCTACAGAAAATTCTTCCTTTGTCAGATAATCCATCCTCATGCTACGTGCTAGAGACGTAACTAGAATCAGATACAGAGACTTGTGTTAAAATGGGATCCTGCTCTGGTACAAGGAAAGTGTTATCACTATGAGCTTGTGTGACCTTTCGGCAGAACGAATGTTCAAAAACAAATGTGGTGTACCACGTTAATGCACGATGGGAGTGTGCCCTTGTTTGTTTTTGTTCACCATCACCTAGATTACCCGATCTCTGAAGGGCTGCACCTCAGTGTTTCAGAATCTCCTTAGTCTGCATGAAGATTTGAGCACTGGTTTCGTTTTGTTCTTTTAGAACGAATGTTCGCCTGATCTTTTTCTGTTTATCCCTTTTGCTTGGTCCCTGCCATGGGTGAGGGTATTCCCCAATGAGGTACTCACACAGCAAGGCACGCCCTGTGGCGAAGTCCTTGTGGCAAAAAAGGCAGGAGAAAGTACCCGAGTACTTTATAAGAGGTCAAGTCTGAATCGCAGTAAAGTGTGCAACCTGTGGTGTGATGTAAACTCAGGTCATCCACAGAAGACAAAGCTATAAAATGGTTGATCTTTTTAGTATTATGGCTGTCTCCGCAACGTAGGGTCTGGGTTCACTCCCAAGGTTTTACCAATGTTGCATTGATCCAGATGTACTGCTTCTATGGTTCTATTGTTGTATTATAACACAGGCAATAAGTTGACTGTGGAATCCAAAGATAAGCCCACGCCATCACCCTCCTACATCCAACCATGCAGCATTTACTTACTTGGCGCCCCTGTATTCCCTGCTGCCGATGCTATTGCAAACATGGCAGCCCCAGCATCCATCCAGCTGTGCATTTGCCTGGCTTGTCAATGTAGCAGCTGCTATATTTTAACAACCCTGGTGTCCCTTCAGACAGGGTTGTCTGTGTTGGCCATGGTGGTTGCTCTGCTTGCATGGCATCTCAGGCGTCCCTCCAAACGGGCCCTGGCCTGCATGCTATGCTTTCTGGGGCAGCATTGGCCACCCATCTTAGCTCTTCCTGCCTTTTATTTCTGACACTGTTCCTTCCCACCTTTTTGTGTTTCAGCTATTTGTTACATTTCCTGTAATATAAAATAAATAACTCCCAAAGGGATAATGGAGCTCCTCATAATGGCCTAGGAACTCAAAACAGAGATCTCACCAATAAAAATATATATGATTGATGATATAAAAAAATGCCAGGTGATCTAACTCTTCATCATCTACCAAAAACTGAAATATCAGCTTTGGCATACTGACCTTTTAAACAGGTGATCAGTGTGGGCTGAACAAGTAAAAATTGATCAGATTATGACAATGTTAAATAGTGGGGATGGAGGAATCTCCACTGCCCGATATTATACCTGTGGCAACAGTGACTGCATCTGAAAAAAATGCATTCACTGTTGAGCCAATAATTTTTCACTTGGCTCAATTGATTTTGCCAAACTGGGGGTGTTTGAAGGGCTATCTATGGCTTCAATTTCTGACGTTGTGCAAGGTATTCTGATGCCTTAAGAGTTCCCTTCTCTGGAACTAAGGGGCCAGGCCCAACCCCTGAAAAACGATCCCACACCATAATCCCCCTTAAACGCAATGCAGTCAGGAAAGTACCATTCTCCTGGCAACCACCAAACCCCGACATGTCCATTGGATTACCAGACAGTGAAGTGTGATTCATCACTCCAGAGAACATGTCTCCACTGCTAAAGAGTCCAGTGGTGGCGTGCTTTATACTACCGCATCCACCGCTTTGCATTGCACTTGGTGATGTAAGGCTTGGATGCAGGTGTTTGGCCATGGAAACCCATACCATGAAGCTCTTTATGCATTATTGCTGTGCTAATCCGAAGGCCACATGAAGTTTGGAGGTCTTTAGCTATGGACTCTGCAGACAGTTGGTGACTTCTGCACACTGTGCACTTCAGCAAGCTCTGACCCCGCTCTGTCATTTTACGTGGCCTACCACTTTGTGGCTGAGTTGCTGTTGTTCCCAGTTGCTTCCACTTTGTTATAATACCACACACAGTTGACCGTGGAATATTAAGTAGCAAGGACATTTCACAAATGGTCTTATTGCGCAGGTGGCAACCTATCACTCTTAAATTTACTGAGCTCCTGAAAGCAACCCATTCTTTCACAAGTGTTTGTAGAATCAGTCTGAATGCCTAGGTGCTTGATTTTATACACCTATAGTCATGAAGGTGATTGGAACACCTGAATCCAATGATTTGGAGGGGTGTCCCAATACTTTTGGCAATATAGTGTATTTATATGTCCTTCTGGCAAGTTCCTGGGGAATGCTAAGTAACGTTATCTGGTGACATTTGGGCTAATCGGCATTCCAGGGATCTCACCGGAAGGATAGTAACATCAGCCTCTGCCTAGGTGCTGAAGGTTGAAGCCATGGACAGGCAAGTATATTTATTCCCTCAACAATTTTTGCACAATTAGCTTCAATTACACTGCTCAAAAAAATTAAAGGAACACTTTGAAAGCACATCAGATCTCAAAGGGGAAAAAGATCATGCTGGATATCTATACTGATATGGACTGGGTAATGTGTTAGGATCGTAAGAATGCTCCATCAATTGATGGAAATAAAAATTATCAACCTACAGAGGACTGAATTCAAAGACACCCGAAAATCAAAGTAAAAAAATGATGCGGCAGGCTAGTCCATTTTGCTGAACTTTCATTGCAGCAACTCAAAATAGTAGTTTGTATGGCCCCCACATGCTTGTATGCATGCCTAATAATGTCGGGGCATGCTCTTAAGGAGAGGACGGATGGTGTCCTGGGGTATTTCCTCCCAGATCTGGACCAGGGCATCACTGAGCTCCTGGACAGTCTGAGGTGCAACCTGGTGGCGTCAGATGGACCGAAACAACATGATATCCCAGAGGTGTTCTATTGGATTTGGGTCAGGCGAGCGTGAGGGCCATTCAATGGTATCATCCTCCAGGAACTGCCTGCAGTCTTGCCCCATGAGGCCAGGCATTGTCGTGCACCAGGAGGAACCCAGGACCCACTGCACCAGTGTAGGGTCTGACAATGGGTCTAAGGATTTCATCCTGATACCTAATAGCAGACAGGGTGCCATTGTCTAGCCCAGGGGTGGGCAACTTTTTGACTTGAGGGCCGCAATGGGTTCATATATTGGACCCGGGGGCCGGACCAAGAGTAGATGAATGATGTGTATGTGTCATCCATAGTAAGTATAGTAATATTCCCCCATAGTAAGCATAGTAATTAATCCCCCATAGTAATTCATCCCCCATATAGCAATTCATCCCCCCTATTAATTCATCCCCCATATAGTAATTCATCCCCCATATAGTAATTCATCCCCCATATAGTATTTCATCCCCCATATAGTATTTCATCCCCCACAGTACTATTCCCCCCCAAGTAGTAAGCCAAGTCCCCCCTGTGTCAATTCACTTACCTTTGCTCCGCGCGTTCCTCTCGCCATGTTCCTGTGCCGTTCCGGTCTTCAGGGCGGACTGTGAGAGGAGCCTAGCTCCCCTCACGTTCCTCACGCTGCCCCGCCTACACACATTCTGACAGCCGATGTTTGGCACGCTCCGTGGGCCGGATTAAAAGGTCCGCCGGGCCGTATACGGCCCGCGGGCCATAGTTTGCCCATTGCTGGTCTAGCCTGTAGAGTTCTGTGTCCCTCCCATGTATATGCCTCCCCAGACCATCACTGACCTACCACCAAAATGGTAATGCTGAACGATGTTACAGGCAGCATAACATTCTCCACAGCTTCTCTAGACCCTTGCACGTCTATCACATGTGCTCAGGGGTGAACCTGCCCTCATCTGTGAAAAGCACAAGGTGCCATTAGCAAACCTGCCAATTCTGGTGTTCAATGGCAAATGCCAATCGAGCTCTATGGTGCTGGGCAGTGAGCACAGTGCCCACTAGAGGACATTGGGCCCTCAGACCACCCTCATGAAGTCTGTTTCTGATTGGTCAGAGGCATTCACAACAGTGGCCTGCTGGAGGTAATTTTGTAGGGCTCTGGCAGTACTCATCCTGTTCCTCCTTGCACAAAGCAGCAGATCCCGGTCCTGCTGATGGGTTAAGGACCTTCTACAGCCCTGTCCAGCTCTTCTAGAGTAAGCCTGTCTCCTGGAATCTCCTCCATGCTCTTGAGACTGTGCTGGGAGACACAACAAAACCTTCTGGCAATGGCATGTATTGATGTGCCATCCTGGAGGAGTTGGACTTCCTGTGCAACCTCTGTAGGGTCCAGGTATCGCCTCATGCTACCACAGCAAACTCTGTACTCCTGCACTAGGGCTGGACTCAGAAAAGGCTATGGTAACAATTCAGATGTCCTGGAATATGCATTCCTTGCTGCCCTCAACGACACGGGGTAGTCCAAAGTTGCTAGATACAAAGAAAACAAATAGGACGCACCGGCCTAGTGCATTATTGTAAAAAATATTTATTAAAAAGGATAAAAAGTAAGTATCGTACTCACAATTGACATACAGGACACGTTTCGAGGACTCAGGGCTCTGAGGAAGAGGCTGAGTCCTCGAAACGCATTAGCCAGTTGGAAGTCTAGGCTTCCATTTTTGGACTTATATGCAGTGTGGATTGGACACCGCTGTTTAGCGTGATGTGCCTTTGTCCTGTATGTCCATTGTGAGTACGATACTTACTTTTTATCTTTTTAATAAATACTTTTTATGATAATGCACTAGGCTGGTGCGCCCTCTGTTTTTGTTTTCTTTGTATCTATTGACTCATGCTAGCAGTAGTGAAACTGCCCTTCGCCAAATGCAAAACTAGTGAAAAACAGAAGAGATGAGTAGGGGGAAAAAAAAAATGTCAGTGGCCACCACCTGTAAAACCATTCCTGTTTTGGGGGTCCTCTTGCCCATCTAGTGCACTTTTTAATTTCATTAATACCAAAGAAACTGATTAACAACCTCCTGTGCTACTTAACTGACCACATCAATATCCCAGGAATTTAATTGACTTGATGCTATACTCTGAATAAAAAGTGTTCCTTTAATTTTTTTGAGCAGTGTAGCTGGTGTACAATATGTCCTTATCCCAGGTAGGGCAATTGGGGTTGAGGGATTTAATACTCTGGTGCAGAACTGTTCTCGATTGCAATCTTCTGGAAGGTGTTGCATGTACTGTGCAGATTTCATTTACTGGGTTGAAAAATTTACATAAGAGTATAGGGATACTATAAAAATTGTTTGTGCATTTTTATGTGCAGATGAGTTATACGTTATGTAACTGCTCCTCCGTGTATTGCTGCTAAGCACCTGCTTCTTCAATGACCAATTAATTATTTTCTTTTATACACAGTTTTGCCATTCTTTACAATGATCACTCTGCTTCTTAGCTCCCTCCTATCCTTGATTGCTTCCCTACATAATGGAAAAGAGTGTTCAGTTGGCCATTATAGTCAGGTAGAACATTGTGCTAAGTAAGCGGTCCCCTCATCCTGTGACCCCAGCTAAACAGGACACACAGCGTGATGCTTTCATTACCATATTAATTTAGCTGGACAAAGGGATGCTGCTTGAGCTTCCACACTTGAATTCACTGAGCTCCTGAGAACGACCCATTCTTTCACAAATGTTTGTAGAAGCTGCCTGCATGGCTAGGTGCTTGATTTTTTTTACACCTGTGGCCATGGAAGTGTTTGAAACACCTGAATTCAATGATCTGGAGGGGTGTTCCAATATGGATCACAGAGTCAGAAACACCCCTATCCCTCAGGACTTGGGTTTTAACAGCCATGCCATTAAACCCACAAACATACAGCAGGATGAAAGATCAGGCTGGTCAATTTGGAAAAGCCCATGTTTAATCTCCCTGAGAATTTAATGGTGTCTGTACATGATGTCCTTTTTTGGCCAGCCAAGTGTTATCAGAATCACCAGACTGCTCTCCACCTTTGTTCTGTGAAACAAGCGAGGAAGGAGCTGTAGTGAAACTAAGGCAGTGAGGGAAGACTGATCCCAAAGAGTCACCAGGTGACCATCTACTGCAAGTGTCTGAGAATCACTGGTTCAGAACAAGTCTGTCCAGTTTGTAGTTGAATCTAGACACCAAAAGGTCCACATATGGCCTCCCCCATGGCAGAAAAATCTTCGCAAAGACTTCTGGGTGAAGAGCCCATTCTCCTGCACTCAACTGCTGACGGCTGGGAGAATCCACCTGCCAGTTTTTCACACCAGAAATGTGTGCGGTTGAGTGCAGAAATGTGAAGTTCTGCCCAAGATAAGATGAGGTCCACTTCTACCTGAGTGTTGTGGCTTCTTGTCTCTCCTTGATGATTGATGTATACCACAGTCATTGAATTGTCTGACTGCACCTTGACAGAAAGCCTCAAAAGGCAGACAGACCAAAGTAGAAGAGCTAGCCAAAAGACTGCAGTCCCAGGACTTTGAGCTGTAACTTCCATGCCTCTGATGACTACATTCTCTTAACTGTGATTTTCTCCAGAACACCTCCCCAGCCAGACATCCATTGTCAAACCCTTCCTTCCATGGAAGGAAGGATATTCCAGGTATCCTGCATCTGCATGCATAACCACCATTCCAGAGTCAATCTGCTCTTGGAAATTAGGTACATATCCAAGTAATTCTGAATTCTGCAACATTCCATCAAAAATGTGGCTACCATCCTAACCTACACCTTATACAAGGTCCAGTTCGAGGGACTTTCCAACATCCTCAGGGACTTTTCTACATGAGCTTGTAGAGACATGTTGAGTACCAAGGCCAACTTCTGAAAATTCAGCACTTAGTCAAACTTATCCAAGATTTTTACCGGTTGCTGGACATTTTGGGTGTCATTTACTAAAGCTGGAAAGTGCAAAATATGGTGCAACTCTGCATAGAAACCGATCAGCTTCCACGTTTTATGGCCAAAGCGTAACTGAAGATGATTGGCTACCATGCTCAGCTGCTCCAGATTATGTCAGTTTTGGAGTTGATTGATCCCTGAGCAGCAGGTTGTCCAGGTACCCAGAGAGCTCAAAAAGTCCGAACCGGAGCCAGCATCTTGGTAAACACTCCTAGGATTGTTGATCTGCGGAAAGGCAACACCAGAAACCGATAATTGTGATCCTCCACTGCAAATCACAGAAACTGTTGGTGAGGCCAGAAAATATGGATGTGTAGGTAAACATCTTTGATAGTCACTGATGCCAGGAAGTCCACCTGATAGAGAGAAGCAATCACGTGATCTGCATCCTGAATTTCTGTACGTTCAGGAACCTGTGAGGCCAATGATGGCCAGAATAAGCTTGACTTGGGTACTATGAATAGGTTGGAATAGAAGCTGTGAGACCTCTCCCTTGCCAGCACAGGTGCAATAACTAACTGTTTGGGACAGTAGTCTTTCCAGGGCCGCAAAAAAAGAAAGAAAATTCTCTTCTGTGGGTCTGAAAACACTCTTGAGCTCATAAAATGTGAAGGGAAAAAGCAATAAAACTCCAGCTTGTAACCTCTGGACATCACGTTGCAGACTCAGTCCTCCGTCCCAACACCCACGTGAGTGGAGGTCTCCCTTCTTTGTGAGGAGAATTTTCCTCTGTAAGCAGAGGACTTGGAGGTCCAGTTCTTCATATAGAACTGGAGCATCAACTTTTGCTTAGAGCCTTAGGCTGGTTGTCTATGAAAGGAACTCTTCTTGGATTGTGAAGGCGTCACTGTTTTTTTGATTTATTGCCAAAGAAGAAATCAGAAGTGATAAGAGGGTGCTTTTACCCACCATCACCTTCTGGATGAAGGAATCTAAGGATGATCCAAACAAGCATTCACCGCCAAAGGGCAGCCTCTCTACTTGCTTCTGGCAGAGAAGTTCTTCCAACTAACACTTAAGTCATAGAATCCTTCCCATATGAACTGACAGTGTCCACACCCATGAAGGTTGCCTTTTGGAGTCTTCTACCAAAAAAACTCAAGGCTCTCTGAAATTCTTCCAGGAGCTGCCAAATGGCAGGATTTTCCAGATTTAATTATCTGCAGCAGAGCATACTGTATGCTTCGCCCAGACTTTTAAGAGCTTGGCAAACTGCCACAACAGCCATCGCAGGTTGCAGATTCGCTTCTGCCAAAGAAGCCCAAAACAACTGGGTCGACAGCCTATTTTATTTTTTTTTTTTTGTGTAAAATTCTTCCTGCATGGAGTACTGGTGAGTAAAATGCTTTGTGGTGAAAACACCTTTGGGTTAGCCCAATCGGCATATATCACTTTTTGTATAGGAAGGGTGTACTGGAAAGTTTTTTTTTTTTTTGCTGACTTCTATACCCCCAAATCAGTGATTTTGGTTGAAGAGGAATCCGGTAGTGGTAACTTAAAATGGACCTTACACTTTACACATCCTTCTTCCTCCCCCACCTCCAGTCACAAAACCATACACTAAAATCTCTTCGGGGGACTCAGGCTACCTCATCTTGTCTAGGCCAAGAATGGTGTATCCACCCTCCCTGAAGCCTCCTGGGGTACATACCCATCCCTGTAGGCTTTTGGATGCACACTGTGCATGTGCCTGAACAATCTTGTGTATGGTGCGCATGTACAGCAGTGCAACATCAGGGGCCATCACTATAGAAGACAAAGTGCAAAGGTGGAGAAGTAGGTTGCAGAAGACTTGCTGGATTCACTAGCTGTGAGTATGTTCTTGGAGGACAACCAGTGGTACAGGTAAGGGACCAAGAGGGGAAAAAAAAAACAAAGGGGGAGTGAAGTTCCTCTTTAAGGTTATTTTGTACCACATTTGCTAGGAAGACCACCAAAGTCTTCTGTGTCTGAGATAACTCGACTCTAAATTTCCTTTGACACCGCATCCTCCCGAAAAAGGAGAGGAAGGAAAGTACCCACATTTGTGTCTCAGACCAGAAAGAATCCCCATGAACTGATCACACAGTCCAGATATGGCTGAAGAATATTCCCACTTTGAAACAAAGGAAGTGCAAGTGAGCCTGAGAGTGGAATTACCAGATAAGGGCAAGAATTTAGAACTAAGCTCAAGCTTTGAGGAGCCATTGCAGGCCAACTGTGTAAAGGGTCCTTCTTACCTGATTGAGGGATTTGGGAGACCATCCCATTGTTGCGCGCCCCCCCCCCCCACCTGCCTGTGAAGCCATGGCATGCGGAGGATGAAAAAGGCCTGTGAACCCTCAAATAGAAGCAGCCACCCAGCTGACATGTCAGCCTAAGCCAAACACCTATGTGGCAGTCACCTCCAGGACCCTGACAAGTGTCCTAGTATTTTCAGTCCCTGTAAGAACCAGCAGGGCTGGAGGCAGAATCCTGTATCCATCTGTCTGCCAAGAGCAGTACAATCTGATTTCCCACAGAAAGCAGGCTCAGGCAGCTGAAACACCCCTCTACTATGCCTGGGATAAACAAAAAATGGCGCCTACACTTGCTCAGACACATGTATTGGCAACATTGCACACATGCAGCGTGCCGGAATGCCCCCTTCTCCTTGTGTTCTGCCATCCTTGCTGCCGTTCCATACAGCAAATACTGTCCAAACATTCTAGTATACCCAGAAACACAAATAGGCGAACTGCTTCATGCTCCACTATACTCAGAGGTACTCTGCAGTCTTCAGGTACTTGACTTCCCTCCAGAGGGATCACTGCCATGGACCTGTAAGAGCACCCTGACAAGGTCACTGGGTACACTGTACACCCAAGATTGCTGCCTGCTGAATCCAGCACTGACCAGCAGACATTAATGGTTGTCCCCTGTCTGGGTACAGTCCCTCTTGAGCTACTGGCTGTAGCTGCCAATCTGGAAACACCTCTGTCAAATCAGGGGAGTAAGGAACAGACCAGGAGTATTGGCAACAGAACCCATCAAAAATATATATTCAGAAACACCCAGGAAAGCACATCCATTACTTTTAGACACTAGCACAAAACTGAGTCTTAGTGGGGCGGGGAAGCTGTATGACTAGGCAGAGATTCCTGCCTTTTTTGGCTTCTGTTAAGTTTAAAGTAAAACCCAGCTAAACTTTATTCTTTTGTATAAAAAAAAATAAAAATGGAAAAAAAAAAAAAGAACCTCTGTTGGGTTTTATTTATGTTTGTGTCCCTATTGGGGTGATTTCCCCTCTCTTCCTGTCCCAGTGATCACATGAATTAAGAAATCCTGTAATTGAAAATTGTAACCCATTGGGAGGTTTTCCCTGCTTCCTGTCCCAATGATGATAGGAAGTGATAAATCTTAACTTTGAAAGTTGGAACCCCATTGGGAGATATGCCTTCATCTCCTGCTCCAGTGACACCTGTCTAGTTGTGGACTTCCCCTCACCTTCTGTCCTGGTGACCATTATTACTAAGATAGGTAAGTGAGAAACATTTAAACAGGGGGAGAAAAACAAAATGTAAAAGTTGTTGCCATTTTTAAGTTTATCATTATTATGCCTACTTGGGAGCAACCACTCTTTTTTTATTTTCTTCTACATAAGTGGGCTCTGCTTTTTGCTTATAGGTGCAGCACAGTGATTCTCCTCTACTATTTTATATACCCATAGTACCGTGAAATTATATTTATAAAAGTCAGAGAACAGGCATGTCCACACTCTGCATCCCACAATGCAATGTCTATTGCCTGGAAGAACCTGCGGAGAGACCAGGGCAGTGCCACATAGGGGAGCCTGCTTATGTTCTAACCATGTTTGCACGGAAAAATCAGGGGGACGCCCAGTGTGGGCCTAAGCTGCATTTTGAGAAACTAGCAGCACACATTAATAACTGCTATAAGATTAATTTATTACATTTAGAGTCATTACAGTTTTGCTTTAGAATAAATATTACAATAATTACTCAAAATCTGTGCTCACTAGATATATACTTTAGTCAGTCTTTATAATTTCTTTTAAACTGTTGTAGTTTCATTCAGTCTTCACTCCATTTTTTTCTAGTAGCTATTTCCAAAATGGACCTCATAATTTTTATCTCAATAGCTACAGACTACAGAAAACATTGTATGACAGGAAAGACAAGGCAAATAAAACAAGGCTTGTTCTGTGCTTCAGGCCCATACCTACTTTAAGATAAAGGAGAAAGATTAAAGCTGAACTCAATGCAGATATTAAAAACATCATTTAATGCAGCAATGTATTCAGTTAAAAAAAACATTAAATGTATTTCTAAATGCAGTTAGTTGAAATACCTGAATTAAACTTTGTTTTATCCGCTTATAATCAAGAGCTCTGATTGGGAGAGGGTAAGGCCAGTACTGTAACTCACTCACTGTCCAGTCACAGACTGGGTGCAAGGGAAATGACCTAGCTGAACTGTGGTAGAGAAAATGCTTCACCAACCTGGATGTACAGGCTGGCTGAGCTGTCTAATGAATAGACATAAATACAAAATCCTTTGGCAATTAAAATTAGTTCCCATACATGCATCCCAGCTATGTATTCAGTTGTACCCAAATAACATTGTAGCTAGATTTGTAACCAAATTCAGAGAAACATATGTGCTCATATGTGTAAAAGGGCCACAGACAAAGGACAATTGGACTCTGTTAAGATGTCTCTCCAGAAAATGTAAATACTCGGACCGACTGATAATTCATGGTTATATTACGGAGCAGAGAGAATAGACATGTGCAGCACCAGCTTATTTTAAAAGGAAATTATTAGTAATGCAAATGTTTTCTAACCAAATTGCCATATGCCTTGAACTACCGTATATCAGCTGGCAGTTTCTGCTTATGCCCATATACTAAGTCTTTGTCCATTCTCCACTGGACCATCACCTTTTGCCTACAGCCAGCAATAAGGTGCCCACAGACATAGGAAAGCAGCCAGCCAGCTATACAGACTAAACTAGCTTTTGGCACTTCTGACAGTTGGCTATGCTGAACATCCACACATTTATTACTAAGGAGAGGGAAAAGGAGAAAAAACTAAACAAGCATCACTGGCTTTACAGGAAGGGAACAACTGCTACCCAACTCTGTCTGATGGATATTCCCTCATCCCCACTAACGGCAGTTGATTGATGAATGTCTACCTAACCCCATACACATGACTTAATCACCTGATTCAGCAAATTGCAACCCACCTAACAGCTGTAGGCAGCTTTGCTGAGAAATATACAACTTGAGTGCTGTCCTTGGGCAGCAGTCCTATAAAATTTTAATAAAGCGCCTTCATTGCTCTGACTGCATGGTAATAACAGTTACTCGTGTAAAAATATAACATATATTTACATATAAATAATATAGTCGATATGATCAAACCTAAAAGAGGGCTTACACTTTTAGATACATTAATAACAGTGCAATGTCTTATTTAAAGGGACAGTAAACTTAAACCATACAGGTTCTTTAATGAAGAAGATTCTCACAACATTCACAAATATCTATGTAAATGTTCCCATAAAGAAAATTTGATTTTAGTCATTCATGCATGTTTTCAGTCTATTTTAGTGTTCTATGTTAAATAGCATTTTGAGTTTTAAGGACCCAAAAAAGGACAAAATATCTGTATTCTTCAATAGTACAAGGACAGGAAGTCAGATGATTTTTGAAATCTTAACTCCATGTTAAAATGGATCTCCTGGCTGCTGTTAAATCCTAAAAATTGTATCCCCTCCGTATAGCTGATAAAGGATTTAATGCTTGTTTTGTCAAAGAGTTGATCAGTGTAAAACCTACCCTACTGCGCGGTCCCCATGGCAGCTGGTACTCATCCTCTCCCGCCCTAGAATAACGGCGAGCACTGCTACGTCATCATATACAATGCAGGACCAGAGGTGAATGGTGGTCCTGCATTGTATGCAGGTATGTGGACATTTTTTTAAAAACTAAGTGTCCAAGGATTAAATCGGGGTCCCAATCTACTTGTCCCTTATGACAATCTACTTGTCCTGATAAAAAAAAATATATATATAATTTTTTTTTTGCAGGATGGAAAATATGAAGGTTTGCTGTTTGTTAACCATTAGCCGCCCAGCCAATGGCCGTTTGGCGGCTTGAAAAGCGCTGCAGCTTTCCGGGTGCACGCCATTTGGCGTGCTCCCGCACATGCTCGGTTTGCGCGGTTGCAGAGCGATGCAGCAGTGCGATCTGTCACCGCCCGTGCACCTCGGACACGGCCGATGACAGATCCGAGTACCGGCTCCCGTTGCCGGTACCATGTGACCTGCTGTGACCAATCACAGCAGCTCACATGACAGTTGTATACAATGGATGGCTTCATTCATGATGCCATCCATTGTATACTAGTGCCTAGCTGTGAATGGTCACAGCTAATCACATGCACATGTCATGTGATTAGCTGTGACCAAATCACAGCGAAGCACAAAAAAAAAAAAAAAAAAAAAAAAAAAGCTGAATGAATCGATTTCATTCAGGTAAATGCTTGCTTATAGCAAAGTAATTCTTTGCTATAAGCAAATTGTGTAAAAAAAAAAAAAATACTGATCACTTCCCCAAAGTAGTACAGTGTTACTATGGTAACATTGTACTATTTTGGTCATAGTAAAATATGAAAAAAAATCTTAAAAAAAATAAAAAAAATGTAATAAAAAATTAAAAAAAAAAATATTTTTTTTTTTTCATACTGTCACCAGTCAGTGTCGCTGTTCACCGCCATGCCAGTTATATGATGACGCTGTACTGCACTGGTGACAGTATGTAAAAAAAAAAAAATAGTGAAAATAATTTTTTTAATTTTTTCATTTTCCGAAAAATTATGACAAAAAAATACAACTTCAAAAAACTCGCCATGCCTCTTATGAAGTACGTCGGACTGTCTACTCTGCAAAAAGGGGTCATTTGGGGGATATCTGTACTGTTCTGACATTCTTGGACCTCAAGATATTAGATTGGCTGTCAGTACTTCAGGATTGATCAATATTCAGATCTATACCATAGTTTGTGAACTCTAACTTTCCTACAAACTAAAAAATACATCCTAATTTGGGTTATTTTCACCAAAGACATGTAGCAGAATACATCTCGGCCTAAATTTATGAAGAACAATTATTTATTTGTAAACTTTTATAACAGGACCAAAAATTTTGAAAAAAAAAACACATTTTTCTTTGTTTTTTTTTTGTTAATTTAGCAAAAAATAAAAACCCCAGCGGTGATTAAATACCACCAAAAGAAAGCTCTAGTTGTGTGAAGAAAATGATCAAATTTTAGTTTGGGTACAATGTTGTATGACCGCGCAATTGTCATTCAAAGTGTGAGAGCGCTGAAACCTTAAAACTGGCCTGGGCAGGAAGGTGTAAAATTGCACGGTATTGAAACGGTTAAGCAGAGGTGCTCTTAAAAACGAAAGGGGCTTTATGGCGACATAAACTTTTAATGTTATTTATTCATTGCTAGAAAATTCTTAGAATCCACAAACATATATTTTTTAAAGCAGAGGCCCTAGAGAATAAATTAGTGAGGGTTGCCATTGTTCGTCACATGGTATTTGAGCAGCGGATTTTCAAAAGCAATTAAAAAAATGTATACACTTCTTTTTAATTTGAATGCAAAAAAAACAAAAAAAAAAAAAAACAAAAAAAACACCCCACAATATGTAACCCAATTTTCTATTAAAGATATTAGGCAGTGTAAATAGATACCAACCATGTCAGGCTTTAAAAATTTGCCTGCCCGTGCAACGGCAACAAACTACGTAAATTATATTATCCATAGTTGACTATCCAAAAGTCTTCACAGGTGACCACTTTAGATTTACAGATGAGTTCTGGAGCTAGAATTACTATCCATGAACTGGCGTTTGCAGTGATACCTTGCATGTGTGGGACGATTGCTGTTTGCATGCGTGGACTGACGCATGCATTTGCCTTTGCGCACAAGCACAGGGGGCAGGGATGCTTTAAAAGTTAAAAAAAAGTATTTATTTTTACACAGTTGTCATAATTTTTTTTTAATCACTTGTGATAACAATAGGCAGTGACAGGTATTCTTTATGGTGAGATCTGGAGTCAATAAGACCCAGATCCCTCCTCTGCCCTTAAAAGCATTTGATCACACCACGATCAACGTGATCAAAAGCTTTCCATTTTTAAAATTGGCGCCGGGGAAACTGGAAGTCATGTATGGTTATCTCTCCTTGTTTCCTATGTCACAGAGGTGGACAGAGTGGTTTCAGTCTTTGTCTGCCTCTCGGAGGTGTAGCTTGAACCTTCAGGGCCCCATTGCAAAAAAAACAAAACGAAAAAACAAAAACCCACACACAACATGATCCCAAGGCCCTTTATTATGGTCCCGCCATGTGCCCCTTTCTTGTCGTCTTGGGGCCCTCCCATGGTGGAGGAACACCAGGGCTCGGTCGCAAGTGTGACCTTTGAGACCCTGGTAGTTCCACCACTGGGTTAATCATGTACAGTCATCAGGGATCTTATAGCAATGAACATTTAATTGCTAGAAGATCTCAACTGGACATGGTCAACCCTTTTATTGCTGGCAGATGGGATCCCAGTTGGAAGTGCATGATTAACCATTTCAGATGTGTTGGAAACGTATGATTAACTGTTTCAGTGCTAACTGAACCCTGATGGAAATGCATATTTCAACCAGGGATCTGCTAGCAAGGAAATGGTTAATCATACGCTTCCAACACAGATCTGAAAGGGTTAATCATGCACTTACAACTGGGATCTCATCTACCAGCAATAAAAGGGTTAACTATAGCCATTCATCTTCTAGCAATGAAAGTGTTAGCATGTGCTTCCTGGTCACTATATCTCTACTCAGCCGCTACACAGCATACATACCAGTACTGCAGCCTTCACTCAAATCAGCACACCTGTGGTAAGAAGTGATCAACTCCGAGGCCTACTACACCCCCTCCTCGAGTTCTGCTCAATCACTGCGAGCCTCGCAGCAGGCTCCACCTCGTGGTCAGGAAGGAGTAGGACACTGGGGAGCCGCCTGATCTCTGCTAGGGGAGAAGGTACTGATCTGCATGCTCTGCAGTGCGTTCTACCACTGCCGCCACTATGATCAGCTGGCACAAGCGCCGGCTAATCGATAGGGACAGCTCACAGGAGGGCAGCTCTAAACCCTGCTGCTTGCCCACAGCAGGACTAAATGTAAAAAAATAAACTTCTTGCCCAGCACCCAGAACTGCATGTCCCAGGCATCAGGTGATAGGAATTCAGCATCCCTGTGTATGGGATTATGATGATGAGCAGGGTGGTAACAAGACTGGTCAAAGAAGAGTGATGTTGAGGGACCAGTTAGCATATAGCATATTCATCCCCTTGACAAAACAAGCAACAAACCGATCATCATCTGGAACAACTGCCCAGGTTTGAGCTCTAAATTTATAATTGTTTTTTTTCTTTTAAATATCCATCTCCTGGAATGATTACATATTTTTTCATGAATGTTATTCAAACCTTTTTTCATACGACATTTGTAGCTTACATTTAATGGCCCTTTACCATTATCTACTATATTCAGTCCATTCACATTTAGGTGCAATTTGCAAAAAAAAAAAAAAGGAAGGGGATATACTGTGCACGAAACAACCACGTTAGTAAACAAAAATCATAAAATCAAAGATGACAGTTTTGCTTAAATTTCTTGTTTAAAACTGTTATAGCAACAGATTGTTTAAAATGCAGATATAAGATATCTCAGTGTCCAAAAAAATGTCCGAAGTAGATGATTAATAGTGCAAGAAGTCACATTAAGGAAACACTTTACCCAGTCCAAAAAAAAAAAAAAAAAAAAAAAAGTAGTAAATTCCAAACGACTAGTTATTGCCACTTCCAAAATACTTCATATGTCTTCACTCACCCAGCTAGGACAGGGTTTGGAGACTACCACAGCTGTTTAGGTTTGTAAATTTTCCTCTTGCATCCTGATAAAGGATTGGCACTAGATCGATCTCCTGGTTGGTAGTGTCACATAGCTGCCAATGTAGTGCACTGTGAACAGACCTTACAAGAGGTCTATATGCCCTAGATGTAAGCTGTATGGAAATATCTTGATATGGCATTTTCATCCTGCCCAACACAACAAAACAGATGCTTGCTTCCATAAGATAAAATAATGAAACTAAAGAGTGCTGGGAACTAGAAGCTGGGTTGCATATTCCTGAGTTGCTGGGATTTGCCCAAGATGTCAGCAACTAGCCAAAGTGATGCAGGCTCCTGGTTTTCTGTATCTGCAAGCCACCCTCAACAGATACAGGGTGAAGTAAGACACAACACTAGGAAAATATACATTTACAGTCTTTTTTTTTTGTTGCTGTTCTTTTTAAATGAGGTGTAAAGTGTTCCTTAGAAATATGAGGAAAATAGGAATTGGTGTCTACATTCTGATAGCCAGTAGTTTCTTTATCATCAGAGGTGAAGCTCTGATGGTCTGTTTGGTGCTGGCAGGTCTCCATTCATTGCCCGTAGACTGTCTACTCCCAGATATCCCAGAAGAATCTCACTCCGTCTTCGGGAAAGGTGCAAGATGTCCTCTGCCAGTGACTGGACTGTAGTGTACCTCACTTTATCCAAGTCAAACATGTCCTTTAAATACTGCACAATTTGATGCTGTTTTGTGAAACAAAGACATATGTTATAATTGCTGGAAAACTCAATCTATATAAAAGCAGCAAGCAAGAAAAGAAGCCTCAATCTGAGACTGGTGGTTACAGATCATCCCCAATCCTCCACGATCACAGGAAATCTGTTGTGAGTGCAATACAAAGGCTGAGCTTCTTCAGAAAATGTCTGGCTGTCATAGCAGTTCTCGGTTTCCAATATTTTATGAATCACTACAGAGAGAGCACACTTTTATCTGCATAATTAATTTAGGTCAGGGACCCATAATTTGTTGAGGCCAATTATTAGTTTGACAGATTAGAGGGAAAGATAGTGGGAGAGATATAGACTAAACTAAGAGAAAGGTAAATAAACTGGCCATTAACCGGCTGAATTTAATTCATAAGCTCCTAGTGGAGTCATCATTGTCCTCTCCAGGCTTTACGTTGGCCATACACTGTGCGAATTGAATCCAGTGGCCAAAATTCGCTTAGGGGGTGATCCTGCCAGCCCCCGCCTGCCCAGACAGAAAATGTTTGGAAGAACAGCGGCTGCAAACAATCAGATGCAGCTGCTATTTGGGTATTCCGACAGGCTAGCAGAGGGATTAAATCCATCCATGCTTGTATAACTTGGGTCAAGGGATCTGTTCAATTTTCTTTAAGCCCACAGGCATGATCAGCCTTAAGGTGGCTCCACTATCTATGGAGGAGCAATGGAACCACCCATGGACAGCAAAATTGTCAACCTGTGCAGAAAGTAGTGTTAGTCAAATCAATCTAAATCTCCTAGTGCTTCTAACAAATTAAAGCCAAAAAGGAAATGGAGATAAGTCAAATTTTTGCAAGAAAATCGTACCTACTTTCAGCTGCCTAACTCTTGAGCTACTAATCGTTTTGGCTTGCAGTTTTCACTGAAAGGAACATCTGCCTTGCAACCTCTGGTTCTATGCACTGTCCTGTCAATTAACTGTCAAATGCCAGAGTCTCTGATGCCACTAAGGTTCGGGCATTTTAATTATATCACGAGTCATGGCACATTCACACCATGGTGCAGAGACGTCAATTCTTCTGCACACGTTCTGTAAGGGCACAACAAAATCAATTGTTCTCTATATGCCCCGTTTACACCACAACAGTAGTATCACGTGCAAGTTTACATGTATAAAATAATCAAAGCGAGCATGAAAACTGATGAAAACCTTTTGTCTGCAAGTGAAATCTGCGAGTCAGTTTCCTTCAGTTTTTATGCACGAATGGTGTGAATGAGGCCTCAACATCCGGTCTGCAGACTGGGCCCAGTAACTGGGCCTAAAGATGTAAGTATTAATTAAAAGACACAGATGGCTTTCTGATTTTGCAGTGTTTTTAAAGATAGTATTATCAGTTCACTGATTTACTAATCAATTCCTAGTCGCTCCCTGAAGGGAACCTATAAAAGGGTTCTATGTCGACGTATGCATCTGTTTAAAATTTATTTTTACAATTACAATCATTTAGAGAGTATGCTTTGACCTGATAACAGCATATTGCACATTGGCATTGCTGTTTACACAGCATTGTTCTATAGGCCTGAATAAAATATCTGTCAGCTCTAAATAGGACTTCCCTCTCACTTTTCCTTAGGCAGGCCATAGATCATGCCAATTTCTTTCCCAATGAGCTACTGTGGTTTCCCGGTGGGGGAAGACAGCGATTATTGCTAGCGGCTACAACAGTCACTAGCAATAATCGCATGTAAAATCTGGCAGTCTGGTTGTACCCAAGTTGATCAATCACTTGCAACATTCAGCCTGCCCATACATGGTTTGAAGATATCTGAACAGTCTATGGCTGGCTTTACAGAGAGCAGCGTGCACTATTAATGTGTGCCTGTAATCCTTACTCTGTACAGTAAGCTATTTTGTTCTCTAAATTAGTTAGCATTCCCTGGAATACTGCATATGTACATGTCTATCACAAAAGAAGGAAGTACAAGTAAAAAGATAACCTTAAAGAAAGTACACATTTCTGTTAAATTCTCTTTTGGACCAAGAAATCCATATGCCAATATGGGGCTGACATGCTCCGATACGGAGTAGAAATGAGATATGAAGCCGTCTGGAACCTAAAAAAATAGATTAACATGTTATATATACAACTGTGCTTAACATGCAGACCAGTACATTCTACTCTATGGCTCTGGGGCAGAGATAAGCCACCAGCACTATGGCTGTCTATAGTTTGAACCAATTACAGTTTTGTAGTTCAAAGTAAAGGTTAATCGTATGTTTGCTGTCTTACTGGCTTTCTGTGCATGCACATGTTGGATCTATTTAACTGGACATATTTATAGAAGTACTGTACAGGTGAAACTCGAAAAATTAGAATATCGTGCAAAAGTTCATTTATTTCAGTAATGCAACTTAAAAGGTGAAACTAATATATGAGATAGACTCATTACATGCAAAGAAAGATAGTTCAAGCCGTGATTTGTCATAATTGTGATGATTATGGCTTACAGCTCATGAAAACCCCAAATCCACAATCTCAGAAAATTAGAATATTACATACAATCAATAAAACAAGGATTGTACACAGAACAATATCGGACCTCTGAAAAGTATACGCATGCATATGTACTCAGTAATTGGTTTGGGCCCCTTTTGCCAGCAATTACTGCCTCAATGCGGTGTGGCATGGAAGCTATCAGCCTGTGGCACTGCTGAGGTGTTATGGAAGACCAGGATGCTTCAATAGCGGCCTTCAGCTCTTCTGCATTGCTCAGTCTCATGTCTCTCAGCTTTCTCTTGGCAATGCCCCATAGATTCTCTATGGGGTTCAGGTCAGGCGAGTTTGCTGGCCAATCAAGCACAGTAATCCCACGGTCATTGAACCAGGTTTTGGTGCTTTTGGCAGTGTCCTGCTGGAAAATTAAGTCAGCATCCCCATAAAGTTCGTCTGCCGAAGGAAGCATGAAGTGCTCCAAAATCTCCTGGTAGACGGCTGCGTTGACCCTGGACTTAATGAAGCACAGTAGACCAACACCAGCAGATGACATGGCTCCCCAAATCAACACAGACTGTGGAAACTTCACACTGGACTTCAAGCATCTTGCAGCGTGTGCCTCTCCATTCTTCCTCCATACTCGGGGTCCTTGGTTTCCAAATGAGATGCAAAAGTTGCTCTCATCAGAAAAGAGGACTTTGGACCACTGAGCAATAGACCAGGTCTTTTTTTCTTTAGCCCAGGTAAGACGCTTCTGACGTTCTTTGTTGTTCAAGAGTGGCTTGACAAGAGGAATACGACATTTGAAGCCCATGTCCAGGATCCGTCTGTGTGTGGTGGCTCTTGATGCACTGACTCCAGCCTCAGTCCACTCCTTGTGAAAGTCCCCAACACTTTTGAATGGCCTTTTCCTGACGATCCTCTCCAGGCTGCGGTCATCCCTGCTGCTTGTGCACCTTTTTCTTCTACACTTTTCCCTTCCACATAACTTTCTATTAATGTGCTTTGATACAGCACTTTGGGAACATCCAGCTTCTTTTGCAATTACCTTTTGAGGCTTTCCCTCCTTATGGAGGGTGTCAATGATGGTTTTCTGCACAACTGTCAGGTCAGCAGTCTTTCCCATGATTGTGATTCCTACTGAACCAGACTGAGAGACCATTTAAAGGCTCAGGACCCCTTTGCAGGTGTTATGGCTTAATTAGCTGATTAGAGTGGGACATTTTGAGCCGAGAATATTGCACCTTTTCACAATATTCTAATTTTCTGAGATTGTGGATTTGGGGTTTTCATGAGCTGTAAGCCATAATCATCACAATTATGACAAATCACGGCTTGAACTATCTTACTTTGCATCTAATGAGTCTATCTCATATATTAGTTGCACCTTTTAAGTTGCATTACTGAAATAAATGAACTTTTGCACGATATTCTAATTTTTCGAGTTTCACCTGTATGTTCCTGCTCTCCACAGCCAGTGATTCAAGGTTGCCAGAAATGTAAGAATTAATACCCATCAAGTTTTGATTTTGTCCATGTCTTTCTGTCTTGGTGAAAAGCATGCGCACGCGCGCACGCACGCACACACACACACTAAGGAAGTAGGACAGCCCCTTTAAGTACAGATATAATTAAAGGCCCAATAACATTAACAGAACCAAAGTGAAATCTTTTATACAGTAAGCCAACTAAAACTAGAAACCCAGTCACATGTATGCTTTTCCTTTATGTCAAAGTATCCCTGGGTTTTGTCTCCTTCACATACTGCCCACCAACATACCCTCCGCATTCCCCCTCCCCATCATATTTTCTACACTCTTCTCTTGCACATTTTGTCCACCATCATACCCCCTCTGTTCTCTTCTCCTGTAGACAGTGCCTGCCATCATACCCTCCACACCCCACTTCTTCACATACCATCCATACTCTCTGCACTTACTGCCCACCATCATACCCAATATTTAACGCTAGCATACCCCCCCCCCCCCTCTTCTCTTGTACATATTGCCCACCACCATACCCTCCCCACCTCCTCTCCTGCATATGCTCTTTGCCATCATATCCTATTCACGCCACTCTTGCACATACTACCTACCATCATATCCTCTGCAATTCTGTCCTGCATATGCTGCCAGCTAAATCAGTTATTCAAAATAGTTTGAAGTATTCCTAAACTTGCCTGTTCTGAAACACATTTGTTAGTCAATATCATTTTGATTTTCAAAGTAGGACAATATTTACCATGAGAAGCCTTCGTTTAGCTTTTAAAACTGACCAGCATGCAGTTGCCAATGCCTGTAACATTGAAAGAGTTTTTGAATTAGGAACAGAAAAGCAATTAGACAAAACGAAAAAGAGCCTTCAAAACACAATTTAAGGCCAAACTGTAAACTAGCAGTTTTCAAGTAAACCCGTAATGAGAAAAATATGAGGCTACCATTGCTGACTTTCTCCCAGAAATACTAGTTGCCTGGCTCTCTCTCTCCAATACTCAAGTCACCTATTTGAGGAAAGTATGGAGATCAGGGAAGTCAGAATTCCTGGTGTACGTACATGTTTAAGTTGGTGATTTAGAAAGCACTAAAGCTACTGGATCAATACATCAGTCAGTGTTCCCAGATTACTGATAAAAGAAAGGGGCTGTACTGGTGCCTACAGCAATGCCTGTATTAAACAAAAAAAAAATAATTAAGCTCTGACCAGGTAAGCAGATTTTTCCTCAGTATGTATTTCAAGCCTTTATATATTAAGCCAAATCTTTCTTTGTGATTTTGGATCAATTATGTAAACCCCTGTAATATTTTTTTTGCCATCTCACCCTTTGGGGAGATTTTCCTTCATTTACTGTCCTGTAGACAGAAGAGGAAATCTCTGCAAATCCCCTCTTAGACAGTCAACTAGTGTCCCTATTGAAGATTTACCCTCTATTCCTGTTCTGGTGACTATTCAAAATTTTGTGGTTTCCCTTTATTTTAATTCCAGTGACATTCCTGGACAAATAGAAAGTAAGTCTCCCTGGAGGGGACACCATATGTTCTAACACTTTATCAAAGCTTAAAAAAAAGAAAAAAAAAAAAAGGAAGTTGTGACTGTAGATGCACATTGATATTTGACACTGATAACTGTGATAGAAGAGTGTTGTTTGTTTTTTTTCTTTTACACAAACTGAGCAAAATTGTTTATCTGATGTAAGCAACATAGGAACATGCATATTTACTCACAGTTTCCTTGAAGCTGTCAGACAGCCAGCGGTTCCGCAAGACGGCAATTACTGAGGTCGGTGGATTTTCCAAGTCCTCAAAGGCATCCATTAATATAAAATCCAGTGCTATGTCAAAGAAATTCATGCAGACGACCTACAAAGTAAAAAAACATTTAGAGAGCGAAAGAAAACAAGGAGATATAGAGTATAACTGCTGGAGGAGGGGACCAAGTATATGACATCAGGGAACGGAATCAAGCCAATGCACTGCACAACTGCTGAAAGAAGAAACCAAACACCTGGCATTAGGGAAAGGAAACAAAGCGAAACCACATATGAAACCTGGAGGGACAGAGTATCTCACATTAGGAAGGAGATCTGGCGCTGTACAGATTATCACCCCTCTAAATGGATTACAGGGATTTGCGTACTTGTAATACCTCAGGGATACGATTAGTTGTAATCCTATTTTTTAAAGCTAGTCCCCAGGTCTCCTGCAGCTCTGGCAACATTGTGCCTACATATTTAGCATGCTTGCCTTGCAGCACTGGATTCTTGGGTTCAGTTTCCAACAAAGACATAAGCAGCATGGAGTTTTTGTGGGTCTCCTCCCACAACCCAAAACGTAGTGGCTGCCTAGCTGACTTTCATTCAGACTTTCCCTTTTCTGAGTTGTGGCAGATATATTGTCATCTGTTTGCTATCGGGGATTATTGGGAAAAGGAAGCACATACAAACTCCATGGAGACCATAACCTTTGTAATTATCAAACTCAGAACACCAGCTCTGCACGGCTAGAATGCTAAACAGAGCAATTTTGCTGCCCAATAGTCACATGAACCATTATCAGATGCTGCTTGGTAGAGAGAGAATTTACCATGTATATGTGGCAATTATCTGCAGAATAGAACTAACATGGCCTATTGTGTCATCACAACAATCAGTACATGGACTTCTTTACAGTATATCTTCTACTTCTATATCTTCTATTGTACAGCGCTGAGCAAACCCTTTGGCGCTATATAAACTCGATGTAATAATAATAATAATACTTACCCCGCGTCCTTCTAGTTCTCTCTGAGTAGTGGGCCACGTATCTTCCTTCAGTGCATACTGCACCATTTCTTCATAGTTCTCTATGAAACCCTTAGGATTCTGAAACAATTATATATAGCAGAAATAAAACCAGGTAAGTCAATACAAGAGTTTTTCAGGTGACCCGTTATCCCATCTAACTGTGCCTATGCAGAGAGGCTGATGTAAGCTCTTTATTGCTCCGTCTGTGCTGTCATAGCTCTCTAGCAATCTTTAGATAGCAGCTGTGAAACTCTGTGTGAAAATGGACTGACAAAGCAAAGCACAGCAAGTTGTCAACCACAAGAAAAAACAAAAAAAGAAAAGCATCATTTTACAAATTGGGAAAGGAGGGATAGGCTTTTGAAGGTGAAGTCAATTTTTACGTAACTGCTATCTAGGAATTGCTAGAATGATGTGTCTGGAGAAAGAGTACAACACGAAGCTTGCAATAACCTCTATGCACACGAACTGTCAAGATTAACTACTGTTAGATGAACTATCAAAAGACAAGGCAAGGGTCAAATTAGGCACCTATGCATTAGGAATAACTGATAAAACAATGCAGCAGGAACACGTTTTTGAACCAATCCCTCTTTATACAATACCAAATTAAAAAAGAAAAAAGCGCCACTTACAAAAAACACCAAAGTGTCAGCAGCATATCCCACCCAAAATAAATTTTGGCAACAACAATCCAAATTAAAAGGTATGCGCTAATAACAAACTTATACAAAAGTGTATGTCATCATCCAAAAAAACATTAGTGTTTTAAATAAATTATAGTGTCCAAACATAAAATTAGTGTCCAAAAAAATATATATAAGTGTCCAAAAAAATATATATATCTTCAGTGACTTGAACCAATTGTGAGAAATCCACCACCAAAGGAGATTAAATAAACTCACCAGAGCTAATGGCTGGTCAGATTATAAACCAGCAACAGCGCTTGTGCTCTGGGAGCAATGAACCCGATGCCCAAATAGATATGGTGATGTTTCAGATACTTCCAGATAATAATCACAGCCAAACAACTTTGCAGCCCAAGCTCTTATGATGAACTTCTCCACTCTCTCATACCTCCATGAGAGCATGCAGTACACTCAGGGACAAAAAAGAGAACATAATGGTGCAATACGTTTTTTTCATTTATCTCTTTATTAAAAAAGGTATAAGGAAACTCACAAACAAGGTGTCCAACAGACACCAGCTTCAATCGCAAAAAAAGGGTTGAGATACAGTTAACGCTCACCGCAGATCTCTCCCATACAGTACAGACCAGCAAGGCTCTCTAACGTCCACATCAAATAGGCTACGCCCGACCGGTTTCGTCACACCGACGTCATCAAGGGGCGGTACAGATGGGAACGTCAGACAGCTCTTATAAATACCACCCTTCATCTACATAGTTTTAACACCCAGCCAATCACTGCGTTCCTAGTCTCCTTAATCACGCCGGCTAGAACAGGTGTTTCCCAATTTAATTATACATAAACTCTATTATATAAACAAAAAAGCTAAATATATATACCCTGCAGGTTTGAATCAGCACAATACCGTTCTCCTTCAAAATCACCCACAAAAAAATATAAATATAAAAACATAAATATATGCAGAAAAGCAATATATACCATCCTGTGCATGGCTCTTCAAACCACAGAAAAACCCTTAAAGGGCCATGCACAGAACTTAAAGCACAACTCTTCTCATACACAAAAAAATTAAAAAAAATATAAATTTTTTTTTATAAAAATATAAACCAAAATTAAAATAAACTATATATAACAATCACTACATGTAAGCAATATTTTAAAATATTTATCTTAAAAATTAGTCAAAAAACAATTTAAATCAATATCTATGTTTAAACCTCTTGGTACTAAAGACTCCAATTCATATATCCAAAAAGTCTCCTTTTTTGATATTTCTTTAATCAGATCTGAACCCCTCCAATGACTTTTTACTCTCTCAATTCCATAAAATGTCGCTAAACTCGCATCACTATTGTGTCTTAATTTAAAATGTCTTGAAACACTATGTTTGTCAAACCCTCTCTTTATATTGTTCAAATGTTCATTTATCCTAGTCTTCAACTGTCTCCCTGTTCTTCCAACGTACTGAAAATGACACGGGCATTCCAAAACATAAATCACATGAGAGGAATTACACGAAATAAGTTGTTCGATCTTATATTCTTTCTTAGTTATATTTGAAATAAATTTCTTCCTCTTTATTTTATTCGATCTATTTATCGTTCTACATGCTTTACACCTGTTACAATGAACAAATCCCTTCAAATCGGGAAAAAAATCCACCTCTTTTGGTGGATCTAAAACATTATGCACTAATTTCGTCCTTATAGATCGATTTTTCTTATAAATAAATTTAGGTTTTTTTGGGATGATCTTTTTCAATACCTCATCTTTTAACAAAATCGGCCAATATTTCTTGAAAATACCCTCAATCTCTTTATACTGATTATTAAAGTTGGTAATAAAAGCCATATCAAAGTTGTTATTCTTTATCTTTCTATTAGACAGAAAAGTACTTCTATCCTTTTTATCAATCATTTCCCTTTCTGTTGACAAAAAAGGTTTTTTATATCCTTTCTCAATAAACCGATCGATCAATACATCAGTTTGATCAACAAAATCTTTCCTTAAACTGCAATTCCTTTTAATTCTTGTAAACTGACTTCTTGGGGTATTATATAGCCATTTAGGATGATGTCCACTTGAAACCGGGATATAGCTATTTTTATCAATATCTTTAAAAAAAGTTTTAGTATAAATCTGTCCATCATATTTATATAAGATCAAATCCAAAAAATTAACCTTTTCAAAATCTTTAGTAACAGTAAACTTCAACCCATAACGGTTTTTATTAATATAGTTTGAAAATCCTTCAAGATCTATTTCAGAACCCCTCCAAATTACTATAATATCGTCTATGTAGCGCCTATACAGCGCCACCTGTGGCCATTTTTCAAATATACATTCTTCTTCCCATTTATCCATAACGATATTAGCTACACTGGGAGCATACTTAGCACCCATAGCAACGCCCCTACATTGCTGAAAAAAAGTATTATTATACCAGAAGAAGTTATTCGACATCACAAATTCTAGTAATTCACAAATAAATGCTCTTTGAGTTCTTTTAATATGTGATTTATGTTTCAATACCCATTTAACTGCTTTCAAACCATCATCTTGTTTAATGCTGGTATATAAGGACTCAACATCAATAGTGACCAAGTAGCAACCTTCAATATTCTCTAAACTCGCCAAAATACCAATAAGTTCTCCACTATCCCTTAAAAAGGAACGATTGTTCTTCACTATCGGTTGTAAAAATGAATCTTTTTTTACAACCGATAGTGAAGAACAATCGTTCCTTTTTAAGGGATAGTGGAGAACTTATTGGTATTTTGGCGAGTTTAGAGAATATTGAAGGTTGCTACTTGGTCACTATTGATGTTGAGTCCTTATATACCAGCATTAAACAAGATGATGGTTTGAAAGCAGTTAAATGGGTATTGAAACATAAATCACATATTAAAAGAACTCAAAGAGCATTTATTTGTGAATTACTAGAATTTGTGATGTCGAATAACTTCTTCTGGTATAATAATACTTTTTTTCAGCAATGTAGGGGCGTTGCTATGGGTGCTAAGTATGCTCCCAGTGTAGCCAATATCGTTATGGATAAATGGGAAGAAGAATGTATATTTGAAAAATGGCCACAGGTGGCGCTGTATAGGCGCTACATAGACGATATTATAGTAATTTGGAGGGGTTCTGAAATAGATCTTGAAGGATTTTCAAACTATATTAATAAAAACCGTTATGGGTTGAAGTTTACTGTTACTAAAGATTTTGAAAAGGTTAATTTTTTGGATTTGATCTTATATAAATATGATGGACAGATTTATACTAAAACTTTTTTTAAAGATATTGATAAAAATAGCTATATCCCGGTTTCAAGTGGACATCATCCTAAATGGCTATATAATACCCCAAGAAGTCAGTTTACAAGAATTAAAAGGAATTGCAGTTTAAGGAAAGATTTTGTTGATCAAACTGATGTATTGATCGATCGGTTTATTGAGAAAGGATATAAAAAACCTTTTTTGTCAACAGAAAGGGAAATGATTGATAAAAAGGATAGAAGTACTTTTCTGTCTAATAGAAAGATAAAGAATAACAACTTTGATATGGCTTTTATTACCAACTTTAATAATCAGTATAAAGAGATTGAGGGTATTTTCAAGAAATATTGGCCGATTTTGTTAAAAGATGAGGTATTGAAAAAGATCATCCCAAAAAAACCTAAATTTATTTATAAGAAAAATCGATCTATAAGGACGAAATTAGTGCATAATGTTTTAGATCCACCAAAAGAGGTGGATTTTTTTCCCGATTTGAAGGGATTTGTTCATTGTAACAGGTGTAAAGCATGTAGAACGATAAATAGATCGAATAAAATAAAGAGGAAGAAATTTATTTCAAATATAACTAAGAAAGAATATAAGATCGAACAACTTATTTCGTGTAATTCCTCTCATGTGATTTATGTTTTGGAATGCCCGTGTCATTTTCAGTACGTTGGAAGAACAGGGAGACAGTTGAAGACTAGGATAAATGAACATTTGAACAATATAAAGAGAGGGTTTGACAAACATAGTGTTTCAAGACATTTTAAATTAAGACACAATAGTGATGCGAGTTTAGCGACATTTTATGGAATTGAGAGAGTAAAAAGTCATTGGAGGGGTTCAGATCTGATTAAAGAAATATCAAAAAAGGAGACTTTTTGGATATATGAATAGGAGTCTTTAGTACCAAGAGGTTTAAACATAGATATTGATTTAAATTGTTTTTTGACTAATTTTTAAGATAAATATTTTAAAATATTGCTTACATGTAGTGATTGTTATATATAGTTTATTTTAATTTGGTTTATATTTTTATAAAAAATTTTTTATTTTTTTTAAAAATTTTTTGTGTATGAGAAGAGTTGTGCTTTAAGTTCTGTGCATGGCCCTTTAAGGGTTTTTCTGTGGTTTGAAGAGCCATGCACAGGATGGTATATATTGCTTTTCTGCATATATTTATGTTTTTATATTTATATTTTTTTGTGGGTGATTTTGAAGGAGAACGGTATTGTGCTGATTCAAACCTGCAGGGTATATATATTTAGCTTTTTTGTTTATATAATAGAGTATATGTATAATTAAATTGGGAAACACCTGTTCTAGCCGGCGTGATTAAGGAGACTAGGAACGCAGTGATTGGCTGGGTGTTAAAACTATGTAGATGAAGGGTGGTATTTATAAGAGCTGTCTGACGTTCCCATCTGTACCTCCCCTTGATGACGTCGGTGTGACGAAACCGGTCGGGCGTAGCCTATTTGATGTGGACGTTAGAGAGCCTTGCTGGTCTGTGCTGTATGGGAGAGATCTGCGGTGAGCGTTAACTGTATCTCAACCCTTTTTTTGCGATTGAAGCTGGTGTCTGTTGGACACCTTGTTTGTGAGTTTCCTTATACCTTTTTTAATAAAGAGATAAATGAAAAAAACGTATTGCACCATTATGTTCTCTTTTTTGTCCCTGAGTGTACTGCATGCTCTCATGGAGGTATGAGAAAGAGTGGAGAAGTTCATCATAAGAGCTTGGGCTGCAAAGTTGTTTGGCTGTGATTATTATCTGGAAGTATCTGAAACATCACCATATCTATTTGGACATCGGGTTCATTGCTCCCAGAGCACAAGCGCTGTTGCTGGTTTATAATCTGACCAGCCATTAGCTCTGGTGAGTTTATTTAATCTCCTTTGGTGGTGGATTTCTCACAATTGGTTCAAGTCACTGAAGATATATATATTTTTTTGGACACTTATATATATTTTTTTGGACACTAATTTATGTTTGGACACTATAATTTATTTAAAACACTAATGTTTTTTTGGATGATGACATACACTTTTGTATAAGTTTGTTATTAGCGCATACCTTTTAATTTGGATTCCTCTTTATACAATACCTTCTCAGCTCTGACAATCAGTCCTGTCACCATTTGTTTCCCGACTTCACCAAAGAACAACTGGTTCCCGTCATCCTGAAGTAATTGCTGCAATCAGAAAAAAAAAGTTATTTTTTGCTGATAAGGTTGACCACAGACACAGGGATATGTAACCAAAATTTGAATGCTCTCGAGCACCTTACACACAGTCACTCATTTACATTTAAAGCTAAACTCTGGGCATTAACCCATCTTCCCTAAAGGGTACCCAAGCTCTGTGTAATGCAACTTTGTATACACTTCTCTTTTTTGAAGTCTTTAGGATGGTCACACGAAACCTCAATGCTAGCACATTACTGAATTCAGGAAGCACCATGCACTTACAGTATGTCTTCTGGGCTGAATGATGCTGGGCACCATTCAACCAAAAGAAAAAAAGTACTGTGGGGGACATCTCCAGATTGAAGGTGGGTATTGCAACCTAAGCATTTTGTGTAATACAGATTGAGGCTCCAATTTAAAGTCAAATATCTCAACTGTGCTTTAAGCCTATGTAGCAGGGCAGGAAAGACAAGTTAAGCAAAAGCAATACCCATATATTATTAGTCTTTCGATTCAGCTGTTTTTGCTGCTGAATTGGGGGACACGCAGTCAATGTCTTTGAGCACCTGTTAAGTATACAGGTCTGTAAAATAAAGATTGAATAGATCCTTAAAAGTGCTAAATCTTCATGAAGTCAAAAGTCACACACTGTCTACAATGTTTCATTCTACATTACAACACTGTAATCTTGAATGAATAAACAAGAAAACATTTTGTTTCAGTTACCTGAAAAGCCTGACGGACACAGTGCAATTTTGCCAAAAAGTCCTGGTCATTATAACAACCCAGCAGCTCCGTTCTTTAAAAAAAAAAAAAAAAATACATACATTATTATTATACAGTATTTACAAAGTGCCAACAGTTCACTCAGCGCTGTACATTACAGAGGGGGACAGAACATGCGACAGTACAGTAACAATACAATGCGATACACGAGGGGTTTGAGGGCCCTGCTCGTTCGAGCTTACAATCTAGGACATACATACATGAAGGCTTTTAAAAAGAAAAATATTGAAACATCTCGGTACCATTTTTAGACCAAACTTGATGCATGTAAAAGGCAGCAAGAAGGGTGTTTCAGCATCTCCAGATTACTGACAAAAGAACAATGCAGTGACGTACTACAGGATGAAAACCAGAAATGCTCTGCGGGTGGGTTCTGCTTTCTATATGCATCTGAAGGTCTGATGCTTACTAGATTGCACGATTAGGCTAGGTTGACATTAATGTGGTTCAGCGAGCTGCATTTTGTGCGGGCACCCTAGCCCATTCATTCGTTTCCTGTGCCTCCTGAAATGCAGGGAAAAATGGTCCCTGCACCATTTCTGGAATCACATGGGAAGTGCAAGTGCAGTGTGGTTCCCAGTGCGCGAGTGATTTCTAGTGTGTGCCACTAGGATAAATGGCATGCGCACGCATCCCCAGCAGGTTTCTGTGCAAGTGGTCGTGGGCACAAATGTGAACCTAGCCTTAAAGTGTACAGGCAGTACAGATAGAAGTATAATCCAGGGAGGACAGAATTTATTCCTGGTTTGCCACTATTCACCATGAGCCAGCCTTACATAGACCCAACACCCCCATGCTCTTCTGGCATATGTTGCCCACCTCTACTCTCTACATATGTAACCAACTCTGATGTAAACACTATATTGGTTAGTAAGAAGAGCAAAATGGACTATTCAAAAGGTACGATTTTATAGTAAAGGTTCACGGTATACAGTTTGCAGGGGTTATAGAGTACTGTAATGAAAACTTACCCTTTCAAGGGGTTTACTGTTTTCATCAAAGAAATGGAAAAAGCACTGTATGTCATGTATCTAGGGTTGTCTTTTTATAATGAATCAACTATGTGGTTTCAGCATTGTGCAGCTTTAGTCTCGGAAACCCTTAGATTTTAATAAGCTTTGACACTAGGACTGTGTTGCATTAGAATAAGCTGAACTGATTTGAGTCTTAGGGCTTCTGTGGCTTTCTTGTGCATAAAAACCCCCCCAAAAAACTCTTTAATAATTACATCGCCAGACAGCTGAAAAAAAGACACAAGTGGTTCAACCAATAGAACAAAAATTAATATATTGAAAACTTCCATATTCAAACCCCTATACCCACAGTTAATCCAGAGGAAAGAAAAACCCCTTAAAGTAATACAAAAACCAAAAAAACAACTTTTAATATTGCAGTTTACCAATTCTTAGATGTAGTGGATTCTTAGATGCGGTAGCTGTATTAGTTTTCTTTTCTAAACATTTTTATTTTCACCTGTTGATCAAGCCAGTATGTCTGTTATTTTTCAACTTCCTTTAACAGACCAAGCTGTCCAGCAAACGTGTCAGTTAGAGGGTGAAGACAAACATTTAAACAGGGGTGTTTAAAATGGACAGTCTTTAGTCACTTATTTAAAACCTTTATCCCAAAAATATAATGGGTTTAAGTTGTAACTGCTTAACAAGCATTAGCTGGAGCTTCACTTTTAATGTGTTAGTCAACTCCATCTAACTCTGCTATGGCATCTGCCGCCACCATCTCCCCAGACTGACAATGCTGCTGTCCAAAGTTGTCTCCGTTTCTCTTGCAACCAAAATGGAGACTCTCTAAAGCCAGCCATAGACAGTTCGAATCTCGGCTGGTTCAGCAGAAACCGGCAGATATTCAAGCCATGTATGGGCAGGCTGAATATTGATTGATCAACTTGGGTACAACCAGCCTGCTGGATTTACACCCTGTCTTTTACACCGTCTATGGCCTGCCTAAAGACAAGTGAGAGGCAACGCAATATGCTGTTATCAGGTCAAAGAATGCTCTCTATATAATTGTTAAATTGTGTAAATAAGGATTATAATAAATGTTAAACAGATATACATGTAATCACTGTGTTCTCCCGTTTGGGTTGGGACGGCTCCCCCTGCCAGGAAAACACAATGGCTCAGCGGGAAGGATTCCTCCATCAACACTGGCTGCGTATAGAGCAATTTTCTTTCCTGCAACTTGTGGTTATAGTAAAGAAAATCTCTCCGTCAATGGCTGGCTTAAGACAAAGTGTGCTACTGACTGGACCTAGAACTGAAAATAAAGGAAAAAAAACCCCTACAAAATAAATTGACTGCGGCCACCACATTTAGGGTTTGGTAAGCTGCAATATATAATATGTTTAAAGCATGTTCTAGTTTGCTCAGGTGGATCCAGATTAGACATACCAGAACTATCAGCTCTGTAACAACTGTATGGTCAATTAGTATCCAGCTGTGGGGAAATGTCCGTACCTTATTGTCCTGCAAGCCACTTCTCCTGCATGTACCAATTTTAGTGCTTCTTCATATGCTGCAGCAGGCTTTTGAGGAATAAAGGGGCCCTCGTTCAGTTGTAAAGTGTCAAACAGCTGAAAGTCAAGTCACATGTATGAATATCAGCACATTGAGCGGTAACAGTTGCAAGGTTGAGTTTTTAAATTGAGGATGTGGGTTTTCATCCAGCATAGTGAATGTGGAAAACTATACAGACCTTTCTAAAGGCCAGTGGGTTCAAGCAGTAGAGTATTCTTCAATATTACATAGCAATGTTCTCACCTCAGCAGCTGAGAAAAAGGAGTCATCGGATATGGTGCTGATCTCATCATCCATCTGCAACATCCTCTTTGCTTCCAGATGAGGAAACATCAATGCTCCTTCTACAGAGAGAAATGGAAAGATGCACAATGTAAAGCACATCAGGTATCCAAAGGGGAATATTTAATCTTTAAGGCTCGGTTCACACTACTGCGAGGTAATTTTGACAAGAATTTTAATGTGATTGTGTAGTGGTTGCAACTTTGCAAAGTAGCACAGGAACCTTTTCCAGAATCGCACCATGCCTAGTTGTATTGATGTGAACGGGCGCCATTGATAATAAAGTAATGCAATAGCATGCGATTCTATGCAACTCAAGTCGCATCAAAAATTGCATTAGTGTGAACAGAGAAATGCAGAATTAGAAAAGAAGTGGAAACAAACATCTGCAAACAAACTAGTAGTTTCAATGAATTCAAATTGAAGCAAACCTGAATTTTAGATAAAACCCATACTCCTCTTCCTGACCTGTGTTTTTAGTATAGCAGCTTCCAAATCCAAAATCAGTGCTCCACTCCCTTTAGCACACTGCTTGGTGATAAGGGAGGGGGGGGGGGCAGTTCAGCAGGGTCCTTGCTGTCAGATTGCAATGACCCTTTGGGGGGATTCCTGCATTCACCTTACTTGTGTGCATTCATGAATCTACTTGTTTATTTTGTTCAGCCTATTGGCTGAATGAACAAAAACTAAAAAAAAAAAAAAAAAAAAAAAAAAAATAATCTGTGTGTACCCAACTTTAAGACACTGCTAATCTCACAAGATTTGGTGATGGCACTAATCACAATGTGACTTCCTGAAGAGGAAGGTGTATCCAAGGACCTGCAGTGCAAGGATCTCCTCGCTTTTGCTGCATTAATGTTGCAGATCTGTGCTTCCTCCACCTCTGACCTTTGATCATTACCCCATCAGTCTTCAACTATTACTAAGGGGGCAGCTCTGAGTTGAGAGAGCAAAGCCTTTCTCCTCTAGCAAGTTGGCCACCCTCAAATACAATTCAGAGTCTCATTTAATTATTATGTAATAATTCCTGGAGGCAGATGCTCCATATTCTGAGTGGTAGGAGAGGAGAGAAAGCGGAGGGGATTTCAAATCCCCGCCGCTTTCTCTCCACTCTTTGTAGAGATGACAGTTCGGGGTAGAGGACTTTTGATTGGTCAGCAGCACCGTCACATGGATGGTGCTGACCAATCAGATGCAGTCTAGCAAGAACTGTCATCCCTGCAAGGAGAGAGAGCCACTTCACAGGTCTGGGGATTTGAACTTGCCCTGGCTTTCTCTCCTCTCCTTGCAGCGAGGACAGTACGGGCTAGACGGCATTGGATTGGTCAGAACCGTCCACATGACGGCGCTCTAGCCCAAACTGTCATCCCTGCAAGGGAGAGAAAAGAAAGTAGCGAGGATTTCAAATCCCTGCCGCTTTCTCTCCTGTCCTACAACTGAGACTGAGCATGAGATGCCTGCAGGGAGGTTTCCCACTCCACTCATGTGTGAACTTGGGTTATGACAAGCCTGGGTTCACAAAGGAGCAGTGGGGAAAACGCATGCAATTTGGCCAAAAATCAAATTTTCTGTTCAAATCGCATGCAAATCTTTGCGATGCAATTTGCGTCCATTAATGCAAATCGGTTAAGGTATCAGGAGTATTTTCACAAGTACGGGTACTCGTGAAAATACTCGATATCGGCACAGATACCAATACCGGTATCGGTGCATCCCTAGTTTGAAAGCATAAATATATCAAATGACCTCAGAGCCAATGGCAGCAAGTAATTATGTACATTATGTAGGCACAGAACACTATTCTGGAGTAACCGTATCTTGGGAATCTAGCCACGGGGACGAGACCTTATTGAACTCCTTGGGGTATCCCCTCTTCTCATATGTCAATTTGTACATGGGAATTGCCTTATTAATAAGAGCAATCCAAAAAGATATGGAGAGGACAGTGGATTTCCAATTCATTGTTATTCATTTCTTAGCATAGAAAAACAGTAAATTTAAAAGTTTTTTAATTCCATTAAGGAGAGTGTCATCCTCCACATAATGTCTTATCATAGCTTTAGCTATTAAGCTCTATAGACACACTTTTCAGTGAAGCAAGTATGGTTAGCCTGGTAAACATGTAGGACAAAGCCTAGAGCTTCACGTACAGATGAAAATAATTTTAATATATTCATATGCAATATTTCATATATATCTCCTTCCTCCCATGATGCAGTGCATGGTGCCTGAATGGCAAATATTCAGCCTGAGCATTGTCACCTGGGCACAGGTTGAAGGTAGTTAGGCCTGCATAAACTATGACACAGACCAATACTGATATTACACACAGTAAGGCAACAGCAGGTGCAAAGGGAATAGCAGCATAGCTTTAAATTTTTTATTTGCTGAGAAAACAACACTGATGTTTTGAAGAGGGACAGAACACATTCAGATCACTCATTAGTTACCTAGATCCATCAACATGTTATCTTGGGGAATGCTGGTGCCAAACTCTTCCTGAAGATTATAGGCACGACTCAACAAGGCTTCTAGCCTGCCTGACAACTCTTTGCTCTGTGAAACCTAAAACAAGAACATTAAAATATGCTAATAAAATTTATGATAACTTCCATAAAACAAAAGTTATCAGCTGTATATGCTGGGATTAACAGTTTTATAAATAGAACGAAAACTTATTACAGACAACAGGATACCATTAGGTCCTTGCAAGTGTTGTAGCTGCTTGCCTACATTTTCAGCTTTGACATCAGTTTCTGGCCAAATGAATTTCACTCACAAAATTACAGGCAGAATTCTCAGTGCTGTTACTTGCTTATTGTGACATACTGTACTTTGTCCACACTCATCTTTTTAGGAGTTGCTTCTAAGCTAGACTCACTGTACTGACCATACTGTTCATCTGCCATAATACAAAATTAATTTTCTGGTACAATCATTTTTATTGAAAATCGAAAGAAATACAATGCATGAAGCACCCATGCAGGGGGCTTTGTACAGCCATATATACAATGGGGAAAATAATTATTTGATCCTCTGTAGATTTTGTAAGCTTGCCCACTTACAAAAGTTTTATCATAGGTGTATTTTAAAATGATAGAGACAGAATAACAACCAATAATCCAGAAAAAAAAACACATGATACAAATGTTATAAACGGAGTTGCAATTCAGTGAGTAAAATAAGTATTTGATCCCCAACCAACAATAATTCTGGCTCCCACAGACTGGCTATTTGCTCATGTTAGTCCTGTCAATTTAGGAAGGTGCTCCTAACGACAACTCGTTATGTTTATAAAAAAGACACCTGTCCATAGAATCTCTTTCTCCCATTATGGGCAAGACCAAAGAGCTGTCACAGGATGTCAGGGACAAGATTGTAGACCTGCACAAGGCTGGAATGGGCACAGGAGAACAAAAGGAAAGGAGACAACTGTTGGAGAAATTATTCACAAATGGAAGAAATACAAAATAACCATCAATTGCCCTCAGTCTGGAGCTCCATGCAAGATTTCGCCTCATGGGGTAAGGATGATCATGAGAAACGTGAGGAATCAGCCCAGAACTACAGGAGGAGCTTGTGAATGGTCTTAAGGCAGCTGGAACCACAGTCAAACAAATCATTGGTAACACAATACGCCACCCTGGATTGACATCTTGCAAGGTCCCCCTCCTCAAGAAGGCACATGTACAGGCCCATCTGAAGTTTGCCAATGAACGTCTAAAAGATTCACAGAAGGATTAGGAGAAAGTGCTGTGGTCAGATGAGACCAAAATTGAGCTCTATGGCATTAACTCTGGAGAAAGTACAGAGAAGGGCAGCCAAACTGATGAGACATGGAGGTGCTCAGCTATGAGGAAAGATTAGAGGAACTGAATTTATTCTCACTTGAGTATTAACTAAGTATTAAAAAGTGAAAGTTTGATTTATGATTATTATTCTGTCCCATTACTTTTGGTCCCTTAACAAGTGGGAGGCACATATGCAAACTGTTGTAATTCCTACACCGTTCACCTGATTTGGATGTAAATACCCTCAAATTAAAGCTGACAGTCTGCAGTTAAAGCACATCTTGTTTGTTTCATTTCAAATCCATTGTGGTGGTGTACAGAGCCAAAAATTTTAGAATTGTGTCCATGTCCCAATATTTATGGACCTGACTGTACATCAGTGGTTCATATAGTGAACTCGGTGTAGAGTTATTCACCCTGAGGTCATCATAGAGGACAAAGGGGCACTCTGTATGTCTGAAGGAAAAGAAATGTAATCTCCAAACATGGAAAGGTTTCTTCACAGTAAGAGCTGTGAAAATGTGGAATAGATTCCCTCAAGAGTTGGTTCTGGCCAGATCAGTGGATTGATTTAAAAAAAGGCCTGCATTTTTTTTTGGATACACAGAATATAACTGGATACTAACATTTATAGGTAAAGTTGATCCAGGGAATATCTGATTGCTTCTCGTGAGATGAGGAAGGAATTTTTTTCCCCTGCAGGAGAAATTGGATCCTGCTTTCCTGTTTTTTTTTGCCTTCCTCTGGATCAACTGTGGGTGTAGGATTACAACTTTTTTTTTTGTTATGGTTGAACTGGATGGACTTTTGTTTTTTTTCAGCCAGACTATGTAACTCCCTGTTTGGAGGGAAGAAAAAAAAAAATGCTGACTAATACCCTAAAAACACCATCCCTACAGTCTAGCACAGAGGTGGAAACATGCTTTGGGGCTGTTTCTCTGCTAAAGGTACAGGCTAACATTGCTGCATTGAGGGGCGAATGGAAGGGGCCATGTATTGTAAAATTTTGGATAAGAACCTTCTTACTTCAGCCAGAACACAGAGGATAGGTCTTCCAGCATGACAATGGCCCAAAACATACTGGCAAGGCAACAAAAGGAGTAGTTCAAGAAGAAATACATTACAGTCATGGAGTGGCCTAGCCAGTCTCCAGACCTTAAAACTATAAAACATTTATGGGAGGGAGCTGAAACTTGCCAAGAAACCTTAAGGATTTAGAGAAGATCTGTGAAGAAGAGTGGACCAAAATCCCTCCTGAGATGTGTGCAAACCTGTAATCAATTACAAGAAACGTCTTACCTCTGTGCTCCCCAACAAGGGTTTCTCCACCAAGTACGGAGTCATGTTTTGCTTGGGGATTAAATACTTATTTTACTCACTGAATTGCAACTCAATTTATAACATTTGTATCGTGTTTATTTCTGGATTTTTGGTTGATATTCTGTTTTGATAAATTAAAATACACCAATGATAAAAATCATACACCTTTCATTTATTTGTAAGTGGGCAAACTTACAAAATCTGCAGGGAATCAAATAATAATTTTACCCACTGTAAATGAAAATTGCTTATACTCTCAAACAGCAATTGTCAAAAAAGGGTGGGTGCATGCATGGCAGTATAATTAACTATTACAAAGACTTAACAATTTGGCCACAAAATGCAAGCCGTCGCCGTAAACAACTGGCTTGGTCAAGAGACCCAAATTAGTAATAATAAATATTTTTCATACAATATTCTCATGTCACTGACCCTATAACGGTTTTTTTCTTTATAGGGGTACACAGATTAGGCTTAGAATGTGGCTGAGAGTAGGGTTAGAGTTAGTTAGGTTTTGATTTAACTTCCACTTTAATTATTTTTGGTAATTCATATCTGCATAATTCATATCTGCATTGGGAAAGTTACCACCATCCTAACTAGATTTTATATATCCCATAAGATAAGTTTATTTTTTTCTCTAGACAGTAAGGTTCGGCTAAAAGAAACCCTCATTGGTCAAGGAGACCCACTTCAGAGAAGCCATAGTTTTTCTACAATATATGGATTCTACAGCTGTATGTAGTATAGAATAATTAGTTCTATAATATTAGGCTGTATCTGTGCACAAACCAGTGGTTATGGTTACACAAGGCAAACAGGCAAAAAAAAAAAAAAAAAAAGAAGGATTTGCGTAGCTCAGCCTACTACCTGAAATGAGGAATACACACACTTCTTAAAATTTGTTTTGAAAATATGCTCTATTCCTTCTGTTTCAATGAGACTATTTTGCTTCAACCTATTAGATCTTTTGCTTAGGTCATTTAAATATCCCAACCACCATCACCCAAAAGGGGGAGCCCCAATATACGTTTGCTGGCAATAGCATCCTAGTGAATATCTAGCAGTGGTATCTCTATATGACCAGTACACCTCCACCTTCTCCTGTGACTGAACAGATCCCTGATGATGCTGGCTTAGATAGGGTGCCTGATATGAACCAGTGCAAAACAAAGTAATTTTAAAGAAGCCACATACAGGGAAAAATATGTGGCTGCTGTTACATTTACCATTTTTCAAAGTGCAAAGAATTTAAAACAAAACTTTATTACCCCCCTTCCCCCAGTCACTTGTGGATAGTTGTCAAGATAGTGAAACTTTGAATACCACAAACAATTGGCTCATAGATGTCCAGCCTTGAACAAAAACCATGGCCACACTGTATGTGAATGAATTTTAGCAAAGTGTATTATTTTCTGGGAACTCACCTCCTCCAAGCTCTCGGACATGCTGTCTTCATGGAGTTCAGTTGCATGAGCTGTAGGGGTGCTGGAGCTGCATCGCTGGCCAATGTTCAGTGCCTGCTCCCACTTATGCAGAGCCTCTTCAAACAGCTCCATTCCTGGCCACCAATACAACGAAGACATCCATTTATTACAGTTTATAACAGAATACATAAATGTGCCATCATAACCCTCTGAATACCATCCAAAAAGGATATTAAAGGGCAAGTATACTTTCTACTGGTCAGCTCAGTAGATTGTTTTTTTTTTTAAAAAAGAGCTGGATGCATTTCTAATTGCACAAAAGATAACTGGATACTAATATGTAAAGGTAATAAAACCAGGGAAAGTTGATCAAGGGAATTTTGCCTCCTGGGGGATCAGGAAGGAATTAATTTCCCCCATGGAGCAAACTGGATCATGTTTTATTGGGGGGGGGGGGGGGGTTGGCTGCCTCTGGTTCAACTGTGGGTACAGGATTGTGTATCTGAAGGTTTTCTATTCGTTTGTGCCTTTTTTTTTTTTTTTTTTTAATTGGTTGAACTAGATGGTTCAACCTGACTAATCATACACTGCTCAAAAAAATTAAAGGAACACTTTGAAAACACATCAGATCTTAATGGGGAAAAATATCATACTGGATATCTATACTGATATGAACTGGGTAAAGTGTTGGGAACATAAATATGCCCCATCATTTGATGGAAATTAAAATTATCAACCTACAGAGGACTGAATGCAAAGGCAACCCGAAAATCAAAAGTGAAAAAAACAATGCAGCAGGCTAGTCCATTTTGCTGAAATTTTATTGCAGCAACTCAAAAATGGTACTCAGTAGTTTGCATGGCCCCCACGTGCTTGTATGCATGCGTGACAACGCTTGGGCATGCTTCTAATGAGACAACAAATGGTGTCCTGGGTTATTTCCCCCAGATCTGGACTAGGGCATCACTGAGCTCCTGGACAGTCTGATATCCCAGAGGTATTCTATTGGATTTAGGGCAGGCGAAACTGGGGACCAACAAGTGGTATCAATTACTTAATAGTCCAGGAACTGCCTATATACTCTCGCCACACGAGGCCGGGCATTGTCGTGCACCAGGAAGAACCCAAGACCGACTGTACCAGCGTAGGGTCTGACAATGGATCTAAGGATTTCATCCCGATACCGAATGGCAGTCGGGGTGCGATTGTCTAGCCTGTAGAGGTCTTTGCGTCCCTCCATGGATATGCCTCCCCAGACCATCAATGACCCAACAAAATGGTCATGCTGAACGATGTTACAGGCAGCATAACATTCTTCACAGCTTCTCCAGAACCTGTCACATGTACTCAGAGCGAACCAGCTCTCATCTGTGAAAAGCACAGGGTGCCAGTGGCGGACCTGCCAATTCTGGTGTTCAGTGGCAAATGCCAATTGAGCTCTACGGTGACGGGCAGTGAGCACAGGGCCCGCTAACGCCACCCCTCTGTCCATGGTTTTGCGTACCATCACTGACCCACCACCAAATCGGTCATGCTGAACAATGTTACAGGCCTCATAACGTTCTCCACGGCTTCTCCAGACCCTTTCACATGCTCAGGGTGAACCTGCTCTCATCTGTGAAAAGCACAGGGCTACAGTGGCAGACCTGCCAATTCTGGTGTTTAATGGCAAATACCAATTGAGCTCTATGGTGCCGGGCAGTGAGCACAGGGCCCACTAGAGGATGTCAGGCCCTCAGGCCACCGTCATGAAGTCTGTTTTTGATTGTTTAGTCAGAGACATTCACACCAGTGGCCTGCTGGAGGTCATGGCAGTGCTCATCCTGTTCCTCCTTGCATAAAGAAGCAGATACCGGTCCTGCTGATGGGTTAAGGACCTTCTATGGCACTGTCCAGCTCTCCTAGAGAACTGCTTGTCTCCTGGAATCTCCTCCATGCTCTTTAGACTATGCTGGGAGACAAAGCAAAACCTTCTGGTAATGGCATGTATTGATGTGCCATCCTGGAGGAGTTGGACTGCCTGTGCAACCTCTGTAGTGTCCAGGTATCGTCTCATGCTATCAGTAGTGACACTGACCCTAGCCAAATGCAAAACTATTGAAAAACAGTCAGAAAAGATAAGTAGGGAAAAAAATGTCAGTGGCCTCCACCTGTAAAACCATTCCTGTTTTGGGGGTCATCTCATTGTTGCCCACCTAGTGCACCTGTTAATTTCATTAACACCAAAGCAGCCGAAACTGATTAACAACCCCCTCTGCTACTTAACTGACCAGATCAATATTCCAGGAGTTTAAAATGACTTGATGCTTTACTCCGATTAAAAAGTGTTCCTTTAATTTTTTTGAGCAGTGTATATTATACAAGAGTCATTTTAACTACCCTCAAACACAGCAGATGAAAAATACCTTGAACATAAAGGTTCTCTGCATTAGAGTCATCCGCAGCTAACTGTTCATCCATCTCTCGAGACCCCCATGGTTCCAGGGATGGGGCATTTGCACTGGAGGAGTTGACTGCCACTACCTACCAAACCAAGAAAAAAAGAAAAAAATACAGCATATAAGAGGAGCACTAAGAAAAAAGAAAAAAATACACAGATGGAATTTATATTTGAGAACAGTTTTACCTGCCAAAGGATTTTTATCCCTGCCCAACCAGTCCTTAGAATTACACAGCTCTGACAACCATCACAGCCAGTTACGAAAACAGCCTGGACAGTGAATGAACAGCAGCACAATGATAATGTATTACTTTTCACCTCCTGTTACAGTTCCTTTTCATTACATGCACTGCAGCACATGACTAGCCCCAGGTACTCCCCATCCCTCCTCTCCCAGCGTGAGTTCTGTTGTAATTAGCAGAAAACAGGAGGTTGGTATCAGGGTTAATTTAGGTACTTTCACTGCTGCAAGTAAAAAATTTTCTTTTCTTTATCTTCTTGGAGTTTACCTTAAAGTGGAGCTCCACCCAAAAGGGGAAGTTCCACTTTAAGGACTGCTCCCCACTATGGATTGGAACCTTTGAGAGGCGGGGGGGAGAGCGGGTACCCAAATTTGACAGGAAACAGAAGGTGTCCTCCCTCTCTGACACGTGACCCGTATTACCAGAAGACTACAGGACAATTCATGAAGTGCAGCGCTATTCGCGCATGCGCAGTGGGTACACAGTTCTGAAGCCGCAAGCTGCACAGCCGGGTGCCCACACTGAAGATGCCAGGCTCTTGGAATACAGGACGGCCGGTGAAACAGACTGCGGGGGACACACCATGGGACCGAGGGACAGGTAAGTGGCTGTTTTTTAAAAGTCAGCAGCTACAGTTTTTGTAGCTGCCGACTTATTTTTTGACAGGGTGAGTGGAACTCCGCTTTAAGTCCCTGGTCACATCGGTGCAAATTGTCATGCGACTGGATAGTTTCAAAGTCGCACCCTACTGTCAGCAATGGAAGCGGTCAAATCGGTGCGACTCCATCTGAGTCGCACTGATTTTGAAAGTAGTTCATGCACTAGTTTTTTGCAAGTTCAGGTGCAACTTGCATAAACATCTGTGCATGAAGTCACACAGATGTCTTCCAAGTCACACCTGAAGTCACACTGACTTTCAACTTTGAAATCGTGCAAATTAAAGTGAAATTGCACTTATTTCAAAGTCGAATTTGGTGTGACTGAAGCCTAAGGCTCCATGCACACTAGCGTTTTTTTTCAAAAACCGCTGAATAAAATAGTGTTTTAGTAGCATTTAATTGAGTTATTGTTTTATTAGCATTTTACAGTACATATAGGAGAAAAAAAAAAAAGTTAGAAAAAAAACAACAACTTAGGAGCGGTTTAGTAGTGTTCATCGTTTTTTTTCTGCTGGCAAGTTGCTCCTAAAAATGGGGGGGGGGGGGGAAGCATTTTTTTCTGCTCCTAGAAGCTGATGCTTAAGAAACCCTTCAAGCCTACAATAGTGTGCATGGACACATAGGAAAACACAATTTTCTTCTAGTGGCAGCAAAAAAAAAAAATTGAAGATCATGACTAGCTGCTAGGAGCTTAAAAATAAGTTCGTGTGCATGGATCCTCAAACTATAGTGAGTGGCTCCCCTGGTGGCGAAGACAGAATTACAAGAGACAAGCTCTGATTGCTTGTCATTAAAGAGACCCCGCCACTAACTTTACAGTGGAATTCCAGCTGACACCTAACTAGCCTTGCCCCCCTCTCCCCCCCAAAACTTACACTAACCTGTGTAAGATAAATGTACAGTATAGACTTATTTTTTGGCAGCTCTGCTCTGCTCACATGACCTCCCCTGTGTCAGCCAGCACAGCTGCAGGGAATAGGAGAGAATGCTCACACAACAGTTACTAAAGCCTGGAGTAGTGATATCATCCATAGGCTTCAATGGCCCATCCGTTGTCAGCGTTCCCTCCTCTCCCCTGCAGCTGCTCTGCTTGACACAGGGGAGCCAGATCAGGTGACCAGACCAGAGCAGCATGAAAATAGGTAAGTATATACATCTTTCTTGCACAGGTTATTTAGCATAGGAGTGGGGAGGGGACAGTTTTAAGGCTAGATACATGTAAGCTGGAATACCACATTAAAACATTTTAGGTAAAAGCACAGATAGATCAATTGTATTAAAATCTTACTTACAGTGCTTTTCTTTTTACATTTTTTTTTTATTCACTTGCAGTATGCCAATGAACCTGCTAGGGAATTTAACCAAAAGGAATTAACCACTTGCGGACCAGTGACTTATACAGCCACAGACCTCCCTCCCCTCTTCTACTTCATAACCTTGTCCTAATTACTTTCTGTGCTGGCCCAGCTCTTGAACCCCTCACTAACCTACAAAGCCTTTCAAGTAGCTGCTGGGGGAGGAGAAAAGGGGAATACAATACTATATTTTTGTGACAGCTCTGAGTCTTTTAGATGTCTACACAAGGGAGGCTTTTACAAGTATATAACAAAGTGGAGTTCCAGTTGAATAAAAAGAAATTAACAAAAAAGTCAGCAGCTACAAAAACTGTAGCTGCCGACTTTTAAAATACAGACACTTACCTGTCCCTCGGTCCAGCGGTATCTTCACCATAGCTGGTTTCAGCAGCTGTCTTCTCTCCCCGTCATTGGCATCTTCAGTGAGGGTACCTGGCTGTGATAGCTTGCGGCTTCACATCCGGGTGCCCACAGCCCATGCGTGAGTAGCGCTGCACTTTTTGAATGGTCCGTAGTCTTCCGCGACCTGTCATGTGTCCCAGAAGACTATGGGGAGGAAGGGGAGGACAACTTCCGCTTCCAATCGCCTTAGACGATCGCACCGGAAGTGGAAGCGGGTACCTGTCAAATTCGGGTATCCCCTCCCTCCCCGCTCCCCAAAGGTGCCAATCCTTAGCAGGGAGTGCGGACAAAGCCTTAAAGCAGAACTTTCCCTTTTGGGTGGAGCTCCACTTTAAGTGCACATATAATCTTCTGGGTGAAATTGATATTGTAATGAATGATCTGGTAACAGGGTCTCTAACAAAAGCAAATTTGGTTGTCTACAATTAAAACTTAAGGTACCCATGAATCAGGTGATGATCTTATTTTGAGTTTTTTTGTTAAGGCTGTCAATTAGTCAACTCCTGGTGTGACCGAGTGATTAGACATGTCAGAAGAACGTGTTTTGATTTGCATTGATCTTACTTTACATGTGCTCATCAACCTCCCTTTTCCATCAACATGAATATGCAAGACTAGCAGCTCTACAATGTTCTACAGACAAGTTTCATTGAAAATGGACAGAACATGTTTGCACACAACCACCAAAATGTGGTTAGGACAAAGAGTTAGACAAAGAAAACACCTGATGACAGCTCCATGTTAGCACAATTAAAGTACAACCAAGGAAAAATAAATGTTTTTAGGTTTGGATAGAATGGAGAGGGATCAGAACCCATGTCAGGCTTTTATTGCTGTCTGGGCCCTTGTTGGGGAGCTTCACCCTTTCTAATTGTCCTGTTCATCATTACCACCATGAGCATTCACAGGTTTCCCCTTTTTGTTACAGACTCAGATGTGACATGTAAACCAGTATGGATGGGGAAGAAGCTAATAGAACACGGTCTACGTTCCACCAGCTTCATTGGAGGACAGGTAAGACCTTAGGGGTCATTAAAGAGAACCTGTCACCCAAAAATGCATCACATAGGGGACTATTTTGTTATTAAAAAAGTTTGCTTGAAAAAAAAAAAAAAAAAATTTAAAAGACTCACTAAAGCACTTAAAATCTCACCTTCAAAAAATTTTTTGAGCATCCTTCCTCCACATACGAACATAAATACGTAGGTACCTTCATAGAAAAATATAACGTACCGACGTTTGCCACCATTTCAGAGGTGCACACAATTTAAGGCATAACATATTGGGTATCTATTTACTTGGCACAACCTCAGCTTTTATACTTTTCAAAAAAATATTAGGTAATTTGTGTTAGTGTGTAAAAAAATTTAGAGCATTTTTTACTGACAGTTGCGCTAGTATCGTTTGACATAAAAAGAAAAAAAATTCAACTACCGTTATTTTATTCTCTAGGGCAAGGTTTCTCAACCAGGGTTTCTCAACCCAGAGGTTTCTAGGGGTTCCATGAGCAATTTCTACCACTCAGATAAGTTACCACTGACACCATTGATCTTTTTAGCTATCTGTAAGGGAGTAATTCTTCCCAATAAACACAAGTGTACAGAGAATTCTTCCCACTGACCATCACACTAATGCATCATGACTTGTAGATATAGTAATTTTTAGCACGGGTCCCCGAGACTGGAATGTTAATTTAAGGGTTCCTCTTTGTTGAAAAGTTTGGGAAAGGCTGCTCTAAAAAAAAAAAAAAAAAAAAAAAAATGTTTTGGGTGTTTTATGTAATCTTCAGGCTTAAAAATGCGCAAAAACGCATAAACAGCTCTAGCAGCAATAGGGCAAATCCCAATGAACCAGGCTACCCATATCAACATAAAAAAGGGAAAAAAAAAAATATATATATATATATATTTATTTATTTATATCTCCTGCTATGGTACAACAACAGGACTTACCGAAGCCAGGCTGTGAGTGGAACTTGAGCGCTTGCTTGAATGCTTGCTTGGCTCTATAGAGGAAATACCACTGAGGGTGTCATTACTTTTGCTGCTTGGACTCTGCACTCTGCGGGAGTATCCTGAAAAGTCAGAGAAAAGACAGCAAGAGATATAAGCGCTGTACAGGAAAGACCCTCGGAATTCTATGACTGGTGTTAAGCATTCTTTGTTCAATCAAATCACAGCAAGTAAATTCTTCTACAATGATAAATGTCCATTATTAGCTAGACGTTGATCTATCCAATCTAAAAAGTATTAACCTGCTCCCTCTCTGTCTTTGGCCTTGCAAGTTAATCCACAGCAACTTATTAGAGAGAAGCGCCTATTGTAAATTTAAGCCATGATGTGTACACTGTATTAGACTGGCTTGTGTTAACAGAGTTGCTCATGCCAAGGGGAAACACTGGTCATTTTTAATACCCGTTTAGATATACACATGAATGTGATCAGCTAAATATACAATCTATATAATGTGCTTTAAAAAAAAAAAAAAAAAAAAAAAAAAAAAAAAAAAGATGATTCTACATACAGGAAGGTCAGTTTAAGGACTCATTCACACTACCATGTTGAGGCAGTGCTCCCATTACTGCAATGTTTGTTGGTGCACCATGTGAATGCGTTGTGGTGCCATTCATTTTTAGTGGCACACCAACTTATGGCACACGCTGTATTATAGCGAACTGCGTGTGGCTTGTACAGAAGGAACCTATTGCGTTTATGTTCTGTAACAGTCCATTCATTTTGAATAGGCTGCCAAAACACAGCTCAGGTGCATGTGCAGCTCTATCTTGAAACTACCTGTAGTGATCTCAGCTCTCTGCAGTACATTCCTGCCACTGGGATTTGCACTGTGGCCAAACCTTTATGTGAATGCAGCCTAAGTGCTGTGAGAAAGTGGTTAAGGTTCCCTGAAGAACTGGTCTTGGCCAGCTCAGTAGACTTTTATAAAAGAGCTGGATGCATTCCTAAATGATCAAAACATAACTAGATATTAACATTTATAAATAATAAACACAAACACCACACACACACACACGGGTAAAAGAAAAAAAAATTGAAACACTACATGATTTGCAGGTGTGAAAGTGACAACATGTTTCGCATTCAAAGAATTGTCATTCACTGCGAAAAACTGAGTAATGTCAGAGCTTACTGAGCTTCAAAGAAGGCAAATTTATGGTGCCGTTTAGCTGATGCCTCTATGACTGAAGTTGCCAATTTATTTGCCGTGTCACGAGGTACAGTATCAAAAGTTATAACGGCACGTACAGTTTCCAAGAAAACATCTGAGAAGGAAGCACGGTTGATATGGTCAACTGACTGAAAGACAAAAAAGGACATTGCGCAGGATAGGAAAGCAACTGCTGCAAACGTTACTGCAGAGCTCAATCTTAGTCCCATGAATGACGAAAGTGATGCTTCCCACCTGTTAGCTAGATGTCATCACACAGAAGAGTGTTACATCACTCATGCTTTCATCGTGAAACATGTCGTCAATATATATATATATATATATATATATATATATATATATATATATATACACACATACATATACACACACACACACACACACATATATATATATATACACACACACACACATACATACACAGCCACACATATATACACATACACATAGTCAGTCTGGCCGACAAAAGACAAAAGTCCATCCAGTTCAACCGTAAAAAAAAAAAAATTATAAAGTTACACCCAGAGTTGATCCAGAGGAAGGCAAAAAACCCAGCAAAGCACGACCCAATTTGCTCCTGGAGGGCCAGATGTGGGCTACTCCTTCGGTATTTCTTCATCAATTAAGCAGGTAAAAAGGTCTGGAGTTGATTCTAAGTGTGGAGAGGAAATGCCAATAGTGTAGTAGGTTCAAGAACTTTATTGGATCAACAGTAGTTAAGCCAGGGTTACATGTGCACACAAATACCATTAGCCATCCATAGCCTAGGAGGAGCCAGTAGCAAGTGTGACTTCCTGACCACTGGGACCACGAGGAGGTCCGGTGGTCTTTGATCCTCGCCGGGTTAGTACATGTTTTTACCTTTCATATTTACCAGTCTGCTTGATGGCTAATGGTATTTGTGTGCACATGTAACCCTGGCTTAACTACTGTTGATCCAATAAAGTTCTTGAACCTACTACACTATTGGCATTCCCTCTTTTTTGACCCTCTTTTTGGAGGGTTTCAGATCTGCATCCACCATTTCTGGGGTACCTGGAACCAGGAGGGGGACCCCTGCCTGCCTATCATTTGGAGCGAAAGGGCTCTCTGTACCTGGAGGTATATTACTGCACCCAAGACCGATGTCAGTATTTGAGAGGGATGGTCTATGTGTCCTTAGGATCTACATGCCTGGCTGGTCATCCGCATAAGAGTGTACACATGCGCATTTAAAATGTGCGGTCGGTGAGTGCGCATTTTTTCTGTTTGATACCAGTCACCTAATAAATAAGGAGGAGACCTTCACATACCTATGGTCACTTTATTGTGGAAGGACTTTATGAACTATTTTATCTGCACTCATTTAATTATGTTCATTTTTAATTGATACACCAGCGCTGCACTATATATTATTATTCTTGTTTAAAGGTCCAGTGATTCCTTAGAGTGTTTCAGCAGCTGAATTTTGAGCGCTCGCTTTACCTTTATGCCAAGGTCTATGGGAATGTTTGACCATTTTTCCAGAAGGACATTTGTTGGACGAAAAGGCCTGGCTCAAAGTCTCTGCTCTAATTCATCCCAAAGGTGTTCTATTGGGTTAAGGTCAGGACTCTGTGAAGGCCAGTCATGTTCCTCCACCCCAAACTCACTCATCCATATCTTTATGGACCTTGCTTTGTGCACTGGTGCGAAGTCATGTTGGAACAGGAAGGGGCCATCCCCAAACTGTTCCCACAAAGTTGAGAGTATGATATAGTCCAAAATGTCACCTTAAGAGTTCCCTTCACTAGAATTAAGGGGCCAAGCCCAACCCCTGAAAAACAACTCCACACCATAATCCCCCCTCCACCAAACTTTACACAATGCAGTCAGACAAGTACCACTCTCCTGGCAACCGCCAAACCAAGACACGTTCATCGGATTGCCAGACAGAGAAGAGGAATTTGCCACTCCAGAGAACACGTCTCCACTGATCTAGAGTCCAGTGGCGGCATGCTTTATACCATTGCACTTGATGATGTAAGGCTTGGATGCAGCTGCTCGGCCATGGAAACCCATTCCATGAAACGCTGTATGCAACGTTGTTGTGCTAAACTGAAGACCACACGAAGTTTGGAGGTCTTCAGCTAGTGACTCTGCAGACAGTTGGCGACTTCTACACTCTGCGCTTCAGCATGCGCTGACCCCGCTCTGTCATTTTACATGGCCTACCACTTGGTGGCTGAGTTTCTGTTGTTCCCAGTTGCTTCCACTTTGTTATAATACCACTAACAGCTGACCGTGGAATATTTAGCAGCAAGGAAATGTCACGGATGGACTTATTGCACAGGTGGCAACCTATCACGGTACCACGCTTGAATTCACTGAGCTCCTAAGAGCGACCCATTCTTTCACCAATGTTTGTAGAAGCAGTCTGCATGCCTAGGTGATGATTTTATACACCTGTGGCCATGGAGGTGATTTGAACACCTGAATCCAATGATTTGGACGGGGAGATATATATATATATATACATATATATACACACACACACACACAGTAATACCTTGGTTTACGAATTACGGTTAATGTAATTTTCGGTTTATGAATGAAAATCCATTGAAAATAATGCCTCGTTTTACTAATTTCTTTGCAATACGAAGTGTAGGTCAGTGCTGACTTTTAAATGCAATGCCGGCTTTTTTTTTTTTTCACTATAGCTCACAGAATTAGCCGTCACTTTCCCCAGAGTTAACAGAAACTTTGTTTCTTTTAAGAAACTAAAAGGAAACATTGTTTCTCTTAACTGGGGGAAAAAAGTAAAAGAAAAAAACTCTCTCTCTCTTTCTTTTAGCTGGGGGTAAAGTGACAGCTGAATTTCTGAGCTATAGCAAAGGAAAAAAAAAAAAGCGGTAATTACATTTAAAAACCAGCACCATAATAAATAAAAAAATAACGGCGTGGGGTCCCTCAACACGGGGGCATGCTTTGAGGTGGGGGGGTTCCCCCCCAAAGCACCTTGTCCCCATATTGATGAGGACAAGGGCCTCTTCCGCACAACCCTGGCCAGTGCTTGTGGGGGTTTGCGGGCAGGGGGCTTATCGAAATCTGTCAGGGAGGTCAGAATAAGCTTGCATGTATAGCCCATGAACCAAAAATACTGTCCATAAAGTAAAAAAAAAAAAAAAAAGTTTTTTTTTTAATCTCACTACAATATGAACCAACTGTACGAACAGAATGTCCAACTGTGAAATATTGTTTCTGTCACATAAGGTTGTATCCTAAAAATCTATATATAATTTCAAAAAACATTACAAGTATTACTGCTGTAAAGTAAACATTATAGGCAGGCTCAATTTGCTAAAACTATAAGTACGTTATGTTTTGTAACATTTATATGTCTGCTTTCACACTGCTGTTCTGCGTTTTTCCTGCACTGCAAGAAGAGTGCGGCTTACCAACACATTTGGAGCAGGTTAGCTGTGCTTTCCCTCACAAGAGTTATATTATGTCCCACATGTTTGGTGCGCTTTCTGAAAGCTCACAAAAACTCCTGCATGCTGCATCTTTGGTGTACTTTCAGAAAGTGCACCAAACATGAGGGATACAATACAACTCTATGGGAAACTCCAAACATGCGGGTAAGCTGCGTTGCACCCTCAGTGCAGGAAAAAGCACCACAGCAGCGTGAAAGCAGGCTTATTCTCCATCGTGTAACTGTTGTGTTCACTTCATAGCAGTCGTCACTGTAATAAAAAAAAATAAAAATACAAACAATGTATTTGGACCATCCCTAACAGGTTAATTTGATTTGGCATCCCTGCTGTGTGCTCACCACCAGTCCGCAATAAAACCACAAAATAGGATTACATAGCTTTATGCACCCTGTATATTACCTCGTTTCAAAGATGGTAAATATAGGCAAGCTTGATGACATTCCTTACCATTGGACATTCAATAATGCTTACCGATTTCTTTCTAATGTCTCTTGACCTGTTATACCCAACCTTCGGTTGACTATGTCAAAAACAGCCAGCATTTACTGATAAGCTGTACTTTGTACTTCGTGTATACATGCTGCCATTTTTTCTTTCGATTTATTTTTGTAAGATTTCTTTCATTATTTACTATATTGCATGTGTTATCTGCCACAATCAGTATTTTAAGTTATGTGATTTTGTTATGTTTTATGCTGCTTCCAACACTGTATATAAAGCCCCCATGGCAAATAAAGAAGTGGCAGGAACTAGTCCATGAGCAGCTATCCAGAAGTTCTCAACGCTCTGCTCTTACAAATTAGAGAGCTGAGCTATAGGCACAGATAACTACTGGTTTGAACAAAGTACATTCTTGGTTTTCATCCTTAAAACAAGTAGGAAAGTTACAGTATCCTACAACATTCCTAAATGCCTTGTCATGTCCCTTTATACGAGATGGGCTAATGACTGGTCTACTTATGTGAAAAGGGAAAAATATATATCTATTTTTAAAATAACAAACATGGTATACTTACCTGCTGTGTGCAATGGTTTTACATTGAGCAGTCCCAGTCTTCATTTTCTGGGGTCCCTCACCAAGGCGCTTGCTGTGGGGCACTTGTGCGAGCTTGATCCCAAACCAGGCTCTGTGTGTCCATCAACACACAGAGTGGCTTGGCCCTGCCCCCCCCCTCTCTTCATAGGCGGTGAATCACAGCAGCAGAAGCCAACGGCTCCAGATGATGCCTTCATGTCCAGTAAGGAGGGGGAGAGAGGAAAGAGCCACTGCTCTCGGGTGCAGCACTGAATTGAAATCAGGCTCAGGTAAGTATAAAGAGGGACAGGGGGGGGGGGGGTTGTTCTGCATGTAGCTTTCCCCACAGCGGCTCCCCAAATACATACCTGAGCCCAATATGGATCCAGTGATGTGCACGAGAGCAGAGACTCTCTCAATCCTCTTTGGCTCCTGCTGCTGTCAATCAGAGCCAATGAGGGGTGGGGGGATGACATAGATCAGGGCTTGGGGGCAAGCATGCACCAGTGCCCCCAGAGCAAGCAGCTTGCTATGGGGGCACTAGGCAGGGGGTGGGGCCAGGGGTGTCGACGGGTAAACCAAAGAAGAGGATTGAGACTAGTCTGCAAAAACATTGCAGAGAGCAAGTAAGTATGACACATTTGTTATTTTAATAGATAAAGAAACAAAGCCTTACAATCACTTTAATGCATAGAATGCGTTAAGATAAACTTTCTGCCTTTAGAACCATTTTAGGGCAGGTCCTGTAAGAGGTCTAGGATAGTAACTGCTGTCAGTATCAATGATGGTTTTGTCTTGTGTTCTAGATTTCAGTTTTCCCAGTGGTTTGTCATTTATGATCCTGGCCAAGCTCCAGCACAAGAGTGAGTGCTACTTTGGACAGAGCTCAAGATCAGATGACTAGAAAGTCTCCAGAGGTGGAACGTGGAGTTGGAAGGAGACCACTTGCACACAGACAATCTAATCAATATCTTTGCTGCTAGATGAGGTTTTCACATTCATGCTTTTCTGAAAGTTTCAGCTTCTACAAAAAGCATGTAGACTATAGTGATGCAGTGCTGGTTTCTGGATTGCAAAAGTGGCCCTGTGTTCAAACAGGTTTGCAAAAAGCTTTGTGATTACTCACTGTTGGTATTGGCAATAAAACAGAAGTGGTGCAGGACTTTTTCCTGAAGAAAATGCTGCTCTTTGCTCAATCCAGTCTTATAGTCATGTGGCCAGCAAAAGAGTCTGAGGCACCATTTTTCTTTTCAGGACTTCTACTGATCGTTATTTATCCATCACCAGCTGTTAAAGGATATCTAAACCTGAGAACACATGTTACATATTACAGCTCATCAGTCCTTAGATTTGGTGGCTGCATTAGTTTTCCTTTCTCTGGGTAAAAAACATTTTATGCAAGTACAGAAAATACCTGTCAATTTTACCAGCTTTAGTGTCCTTGTAACTTCCTCTGGATTCAAATGATATCTCAAACAATGCCATTAGCTTTCCAAGCTATCATTGGTGAACTACAAAAAAATCCCCCAATTTAATGGAGGTAAGGAGAGGAGGAGTTTGTAGTCCAAATCAAGAGAGCTAAGCTAGATTGACAACACTGCTTCTCTATAGTATGATGACTGAACTTTATCACCCTGGGACAGAATGTGTGTTACTGGCAGGATCACTAGGTGAAAATACCAGAAGAAAAGGCTGAAAAAATAAAAACTAATGATGCCAATACATCTGAAGACTGGTAAGCTGCAATTTATTACCAATTTTGTTCTTCGGTTTAGATACAATTTAACATTTGAGCACAGTATATGAGTACTGCATATACTGTACATTCGCTGACCACTTGATTAGGTACACCGTGCTAGTGCCAAAAAAATATCCCCCACACCATTACACCACCAGCCTCAACCGTTGATACAAGGCAGGATGGATCCATGCTTTCATGTTGTTTATGCCAAATTCTGACCCTACCATCTGAATGTCACAGCAACCAGTCTGCACATTCTCCTCTGATATCGACAAAGCATTTTCATCCACACAACTGCTGCTCACTGGATATTTTCTGTTTTTTTGAGCCATTCTCTGTAAACCCTAGAGATGGTTGTGCGTAAAAATCCCAGTAGATCAGCAGTTTTTGAAATACTCAGACTAGCCAGTCTGGCACCATCAACCATGCCATGTTCAAAGTCACTTAAATCCCCTTTCCTCTCCAGTCTGATGCTCAGTTTGAACTTCAGCAATTTGTCTTCACCACGTCTACATGCCAAAATGCATTGAGTTGCTGCCATGTGATTGGCTTATTAACAATTTGTGTTACCAAGCAATTGAACAGGTGTACCTAATAAAGTGGCCGGTGAGTGTATATTATGTGCAATAGTGTGGACACAATGGGGGATATTTGCTAAAACTGGATTCGGAATCTGGTGCAGCTGAGCATGGTAGCCAATCAGCTTCTAACTTCAGCTTGTCCAATTAGACCTTGACAATAAAAGCCCATTGGTATCTGTGCAGAGCTGCACCAGATTTTGCACACTCCAGTTTTAGTAGATTTCCCCTACTGTGTTATCTAGGCATTATTGTGCAAACATTACTTTAAAAAAAGGGACAGACTTTCAGCATTTACCACTGTGCGCCTGCTGGAAAGATTTCTACCTCCTGTTTCAGTGACTGGAGCCACCTAGGCTATGAAATATGGGGACGCTAATTTAGGCCATGGTTGCTTTTTTTTTCCTAATTATGAATAGCATAGTGAACATTTTCTTCCTGCAGCCCCTGAACGCCGGCAGGAGGGAGGAGGAGAAGCTGGCTTTTTCAGTGGTTGCAGGAGGAAAATGGAGAAGATCGGATAATGTATATGCCCCTCCTGTCCAAGTGTAAAACAGAATGTGACAGGGAGCTCCCTTGAGCATGCTATGGGATCTCCATTGGGACCCCTGATGCTACATCAGTGGTTGGGGGGAATGACACATGCCTCAACTATGGGATTTTACTGCCCACTAAACCACAAATGTGAACTAGCCCTGTCCTGAGGACCCTATAAGGCTGCCTTGGCACTGATGCGCTGTGGTTTACCCGCACCATGAGTGCAGTGCAGTGCACCTGCGGCTTTCCTGTGGGTTAGCTGTGCTTTTCCACAGACTTCTATTATATCTTGTGGGTGTGGTGCAGCAAAACTCCTGCACTCAGGATAGAACAATAAGTGTGCTTCCCTGGTTAGAGGTCGAGCGCCACAGAGGGCTCTGAAGGCCACAGTAGAGGGCATCGAGAGCCACATGTGGCCCGCAGGCCACAGGTTGAGCACCCCTGATTTAGACAGTCAAGAAAAACAGTTTTTAGCAGAATGGTTAAGGGTTAAAACCTCTGTCAGTTCTTACAACATTTGCGTCCTTTTTGGGAAGATTTTAATACCTGTCACTACTACTGATGCAACTCGAGACAAGAAGGAGCAATAGCTATTTCCTCCATAAACTTGTCTCTTTCTCTGTACTCCAGCTTTCACCAGGTGCACGCCCAGAAGCCCACCCCTGCTAAACTGCCTGTCAAATAGAAATGAACGGGTCACTCATGGATGTAGGACACGAAGCGTTAAAGTACAACTAAGGGCTCCATTCCTGCCAGCCATATTATACATGCATCAGCACAGCATTCTGTAGTCGAACTAAAAAACATCAGTCACATTTTGCTAAATCCAATTTCTTTTTCAATCTATCATGCTTATAATTCCCATCAGCACTGCTTCTAAGTTTAGAGCATGTGAAGGGCAGGGTTGTCTGGGGCTTCCCTTTTGTACACACAAAGGCTACTGATCAGATCAAAAAAAAAAAAAAAAATTACAGCTCCCAGAAATCATTGCCATTTTTCCCTGCAGCGGGGCACCTTTGGGGAAGTGGCCGATGCAGCCCTGTAGGCATAATATGTGGACATGTATATGGAGGAACTTGCTAGATATGATTAGGAGTGACTGGGAGGTATTGGTGACAAGATGATTGATGTGTATAGGTCACTAGTGGAATGTATCACGTGGACAGATGACACCGCCAAGTCATGCTCTAGTCCGAGCTTACACAACAAGTGCAAATAATGGCAAGAGGGATACAGCACAGGGGGTGAAAAAAAAAAAAAAAAAAAAAAAAAAAAAAAAGGAGAGCCTTTGCCCATATCTTCACACAGGTAAAATATGTGACTAAACATTTTTAAAATGAAATACAAAAATATTATGTATCTGATAGGGCTGCTGCATTCTTTCCTTTTAGCCTATAGTTATACTTATAATTCACCCAAGGCGACTTATCTAATGGAAAAGAGTTGGACTCATGACATTCCAGCTTCCAGAGATCTTATAAGGGCTACTGTAAAAGTTTTGACTCGATCGTCAAATCTATTTCAGAGCTCATCACCACTATGCTTTAGATTGCAAATGCAAGACACGTTTCACATTTGGTACAAATGTCCTCGGTTACGGGGATTTTGGAATAAAGTTTTTGCCCTCCTGAGGCAGGTGATTGGAGTCTCTACGTTGCAATCCCCAGATACAGCTCTTTTAAATGAGCCACTTAAAAACGTGTCTCGAACTACCCAGAGATTGTCATTTTTCATCCGTTAGCTGTCAAACTCACCAACGCTTGGTGCTGGAAGAAGGCCTAAGTCCCCGTATCCCAGGTACGGAAGGAAGGCTCATGAATTATGACCCACAAAAAAGTTGCTAGCATATTCCAGGATTCACAAAAAATATCTGAAAAGGTCTGGAGTCCATGTACATCGACCTACAGTATAATTCTTATTAAGCCGGATATCGTATGTACTCTCCAGCGCCTCAGGATATGCACAGCCAAAAGGGAAGCCAAGGGTACCAGGACAGCGACAACCAAAAGGAAATGTTCCAGGGGTGCAGCCCTCCTCAGATGGGGAAATCAGCCACTGGATAGAGAGAAAACAGGTGGCGCACACACCTAGTGCATTATCCAAGGTTTATTGTAGGAATGAGATAATAAAAACATACTCACAGACGAAGCATGTATCTAAAAAGCATAGAAAAATGACAATGGCCACAACGGCGGGCAAGGTGTTCTCACTGTCAGTGCGGTCAAATGGCTGACGCGTTTTGGGGACGAATCCCTTTCCTCAGAGCCGATGACCAACCTCTGATGCTGATGTATGGACAGAAAGAGCCTCGCTGTTGATGCAGAGGCTCTCTAATTCTTATTAAGCCATGGGCTTCTATGCAAGTATCCCGCATTGTCCTTGGGATTTTTCTTCTCTCTACTCTTCCTTATTCCTGTATTCTTGCTCCCCTTTCAGCCTCTTTTCACATCTCTTCCTAACGTTTTGAGATCTGGCAATTGTCTTTTCACGTGGACATGTGATTTCAGGAGACATTCCTTGTGCACTGTGTGTAAAATATGGATACTACCTCGAGATTTTGTTTTCGGAACCTCTTCAGCTTCCTCTGTCAACATGTTTCCAGATCATTATTGCGCTGTTAAAGGCTGGATCTGTACAACAATCTTCTCAATAAAACTGTGATAGTTTCCATTCCTTCCTATTTCATCCAAAACTAAATAATAAAAAAAATATGGACTTTTCCCTTTAAAGGGCCAGCCCTTCGGATATAGTATTCATTTATTGAAATAAATCTATGACTTGGGGAATGTACAATGATCTAGGATTATTAATACCCAACAAAACTGAATTCATTAAACCACATCAGAGCAAGCAAAATGACAACACAAATTAGCTGACCCCTTATCTTAGATATATCACAGAGCGCAGTATCCCAGACAAAAATAAGTGATATATTCTGCAATAAAAGATGCTGGCTAAAGACTTGCCTTTCTTTACAGAAGAGGAGCGTCTGACAGGCAATACAGCTGTAGGTACCCCGCCTGGTTTCAGGCCTCCACTCTCCGCTGTTATTTGCTTCTTCTTATGTTTCCGCCTTTTCAGCTGGTGGGCTGCCAGAGCCAGAGCCACTGTGCCGAGAGCAGTTGCAAACAGGACTTTCCGGAGACCTGGGGAAAGCTTTAACTGCGAGAATGTGGTCTGTAAAGGCAAAATGTACCCAATATAAGCAATTACTGCAGTGTACACTCATGTCTATGCTCTTGAACATTGTTAATGGCAATTGTGTTGCGCAGATGTGCGCAAGGTGAACAATGTCTTGGGATGAATTGTAGAGATCCTGCAGAATACTGGAATATCACTGTAACGGCAAAATAAAAATGTGCCTTTCTGCACATACAATTGGTGAAATGTTCTAACATTTCAGGAGGAAGATTTGTTAAACGTATGAATGTAAATGTAACCACATACTTCTGAACAGAGCTTTAACGCGTATGTCCAAGCCTCCCTTTCCCCCTTTAGTGCATGTCCCAGCAGTATATTTTCTTTCACTCTGTTGGTAGCAAGAATCAGATCTTATTACTCCATGTGACATCATTAACGGGCCTTTTTTTGCTGGAGGGGCTATTGGGAGGTCAGGTTCTATTGACACGGACATGCCCTCAGTACTCCATCTCTCAAGGGCCTATCTCTATACAATGTGTGTGTTGTAAGTCAGGCCAGCAGCATTGTTTTGCTTGAAAAGAAATCATTGTATGCAAGTAGAGTGGGATAAAGAGGGTTGGGGGGCTAGGAGTTCTGTAGTCCAACAGGTAAGGTTGACAACACTGGCTGGGGTTTAAATGCAGCACAGGCACCGTGTTGTCAGCCCAAACAGAAAGTTAGGAGCACACTGGATTTCTGCCAGATCAATAATTTTTGTGGTGCTTACTGTGTGTGTTTAGAGGGATAAAACAAGAGGAAAGGTACATATACAATGGGGCAAAAAAGTATTTAGTCAGCCACCAATTGTGCAAGTTCTCCCACTTAAAAACATGAGAGAGGCCTGTAAATGGCGTCATAGGTAGACCTCAACTATGAGAGACAAAATGAGAAAAAAAAATCCAGACAATCACATTGGCTGATTTGGAAAGAATTTATTTGCAAATTACGGTGGAAATAAGTATTTGGTCACCTACAAACAAGATTTCTGGCTCTCACAGACCTGTACCTTCTTCTTTAAGAGGCTCCTCTGTCCTGCACTCATTACCTGTATCAATGGCACCTGTTAGAACTTGTTATCAGTATAAAAGACACCTGTCCACAACCTCAAACAGTCACACTCCAAACTCCACTAATGTGAAGACCAAAGAGCTGTGGAAGGACACCAGAAACAAAATTGTAGACCTGCACTAGGCTGGGAAGACTGAATCTGCAATAGGAAAGCAGCTTGGTGTGAACAAATCAACTGTGGGAGCAATAATTAGAAAATGGAAGACATACAAGACCACTGATAATCTCCCTCGATGTGGGGCTTCACGCAAGAAGTACTGCTCATGTTTTTTTTACTCATTAATAGGAAACATTTTATTTATTTCATTTTTAAACTGTTCTATATAGGTTATTATATATAGTTTTAAGAAATGACAAAGAATATCAAGAACAGTGTGGATGATCTACAAAAGGTAACAGCAGAGCTCCTTGTTTAGGCCACAATTTGATTAAAACTTCAGCCAAAGTGCCAGTTCACACATGTGCTGTGTATTGAAGCTCAGGTTTTACAGCTAATCAGATTCAGGACAGGTCAGGATTTTATCCTGTTCACAGCTGATGACGTGCTGTTTGGAAACAGTTCCTATAGAAGTAAATAGCTTGTAATTTGCTCCTGAACCAGAACGCACTGCTCAGAAATCAGACACAAATCTTTTTCAAATCGTACTGAAACCGCACTGCCAGTACACAGGACATATGTGAACAGGCACCAAAGGAAGCAATTTTATTTCACATGTCATGCAGATTTGTTGCGGTTCAAACCGCATCCAATCCGCATATATGTGAACCTGCACTGTGAGATCTTTGAGGAGGCACTGATATGAACCATTGAACTGTGAAAGCTGCTTAATCAAAGAAGCAAACTATGTAATTTTTTCCTCACAACAAAAAAGCTAGGGCTAAAATCAGGCTGGTTTAGACTATTAACCTCCCTAGCGGTCTGATTATGTCCATATTTCTGTGCTCAAAGCGGTACATTTTTTTTGCATGGAAATATTTTTTTTTTTATTATAGGCCTGTAATTTTTAGGAATAACCCACTAAAATCTGTCCGAACAAGAGTCTAGTAAACATCCCGGGTATGTTAAAATTTGAACACGAAATCATAAATTATAATTTAATAAATCATAAAAAATATAATAATACATTTTAATTCAGTAATATAATTAAACCAAAAACACTGAAATTTGAAATATAACGCCAAGTTCACACATCTCTGAGCAAAGTCACAAAATCGTTTTCAGTGTCTGATGACGAATTTCCACACAAATCACTCAATTCTGCAAGTGGTTCTAGTTTACTATCGCTGTTCTCTAGCTGGCCTAAAATCGCTTTTGACCTAAAGGGACGCTTTTTGGACGCCATGGACGTTTCTCAGTTTCCAGGCAGAAAGAACAGTAAAAATGCAGGCAGGGCACAGGACAAAGCACTCGGGACAAAATGTATGTAAAATGCTTTGATACAGTAATGTTTATTATGTTATTTTAGTGTATTTAGTGAATGTCACTTTTTGTAATTTTCAAATTTCCCGCCATTCTGTCTCCGTATGTCTCGACACCCGCAGGGGACGGAACCCAGAAGACAGATGCCGGCATCCGCCGGAGGACAGTACATGGGACACTGAAGGAGGGCCATCGCGGGAGCGCAGAACAAGGTCAGTGATCGAGGGATCCCGGAGCAGCGCCGCATGGTAAGCCCGAGTGTAGCTTGGCGTTACCGCTTGTGGTACTGAAACTTTACCCCGAGCTACGCTCGGGAATACCGCCAGGGGGGTTAAAGTACATTGCTGTAAGTGTATTAACACATTATTTTGCACATTTGTATTGTGGTTAAGCAGCACATTCATTTTAAGGGGGCTACCAACACATGTTAACTGACTGGAAGATGCACATGACCATGCAGTGCACTGGCATTATGGTGCCCTGTGGTGTGGATGAGTTGCCCATTACAGTTACCGCCTTGGGTGCCATTTAAAGTGAATGGCACAGCAATGCACAGCCTCAAAGCCATACAAGAAAGATCAAGTCGCCTTGATATAGATATTAATAAATTTCACCTTGAGCTATCAAGGTCAAGAAACAAAGGCTATTAACATATAAGGCAAAAAGGGACAAGCAGCAGAGAGCTCTACCTACTGGCTGAAGAAAATACTTACTGAATAAGCAGCTTATTTCTCTTTTAGGCCTTGTCTACAGTCCCAGTTTAAGCTGGTGTCATGATCCCTGGCCCAAGTTACTCCTTTCTCTTGCAACATCCTAGGGAGCCACCCCTGTATGTAAGGGCTAGAGCTGTGTACACCTACACTCTGTGAGTCAATAGAAACACATAGCCTAGGATGGCAAGGTACTGCCCTGCTCCATCCTCCCCATGCTAACAGACTGACTGCAGATTACACTGTCCACTGTGAGCCCGGGTTCACGCTGATGTGGTGCGGAATTTGCAGCATTTTCCGTGCTAATTCTACACCGCATCAGAATCGCACCCCGTTCATGTGAACCGCTGCTGGTGTGTATGTTAACAACACCCCGAAATCGGTCCGCAAAATGCAGAATTGGATCACATAGGTGTGAATACTCATGCAATCCGATTCTAGTGCGGACCAAAAAAAGGGTCCTGCACCTTTTTGGTGAGGTACGATTAGAGCCATACAAAATGTACAGCTCCATTCGCACCACACACAAATTGCATGTGATTTGCACAGGAATCTGGTGCGGTTCCTGTGCAAATCACATGTGATATACCGCAACGCATATATATGAAACTGGGCTTAAAGTGTTACTAAACCCAGGACCCTGCATCCATTATATCTTTTCTCCCACAGTACACAACTTGGAAGTGCAATTATTTTAGTAAATATAAACTGCTAAATACCTTTTCAGCAGCTAGAGCAGTCTTGTGACTTCTATCAGTGTCCAGCAGAGCACTGGTTAATCTTGGAGGAGTTTTCTTTCTGCTCTAGGAGGATGCAAAACCCCTGGCCTCCGTCTAGTCAGTGCTAATTGGCCCTGTGCTGATCACATGCACTCAAAAAAAAAAAAAAACAAAAAAAAAAAAAAAACAACCCTCTCTAGCGATATACACTAAAGTAAGCTTGTGCAGAGCGTCTCCACACAAATATGTCTTAGGACATAAGAGGGGGACACTGGAAGAAGGGGAGGATTAGAGAAGTCAGGATCAAACAGCGTTTTTACACAATGCAGAGGATTAACCCCTTAGGTTCCACAGTGAGTATAAGTAGCATATAAAGACTGATTTTACTGTTGTGGGTTTAGTAACACTAACTCTTTCCTATAAAGAGCAGAAGCAGCTCAGGGAAGCAGCACTGAGAGAGCAGGAGCCAGAACCATTGAAACTGCAAAGGCTGGAGTAAGAATTTTAGGAAATAGTTTACTGGAGAATGTTTATTTTATTGTGGTCAATGGTTTAAACAAAAAAAAAAAAAAAAAAAAAAAAAGTGTTTTTAATACTACTATAAAAGACAAATATGTACAAAAGCACTAATCATTCTCTTAACAGCAAGCTTTAAGCATGGGTACTTACATAGATATGATAAAAGTAGGCCATACTCATGTCTTGATATTTCAAATGTTGGGAGTCAGTTATTGAATAGCTGGTGTTGTGATAGGATTCCATGCACCATCCATCTATCTGTGAATTTTTTTTATTTAAAGTTGTCCTCCTATGCTAGATTATTCTAGAAGTTGTAATGATATGATGAAACCCAGTGTTGTGAAAGAAATGTCTTTGTAAGCGTACACCTTGCAGATCATATGGATGGTAAGCCTTTGCTAATTAACATATTTATAACTGCTAGCGTAGACATATGCTAAAGTATATTTATGTGTGGCAACTTGTTGGATCAGATGCATCAAAGGGTTAGAGGCAATAGAACTGTTCAGCTAACTGGACAATGCAGTCTTTTGAAAAAGACATCTTTTTTTAAAAAACAAATCTAGCAAATTTCTTAAAGTGAACCATGCACTAAAGCAGGGGTGTCAAACTGGTGGCCCTCCAGCTGTTGCGAAACTACAAGTCCCATCATGCCCCTACTTTGGGAGTCATGCTTGTAACTGTCAATCTTGCAATGCCTCATGGGACTTGTAGTTTGGAAACAGGTGGAGGGCAGTTTGACACCTGTGCACTAAAATATAAGACTCCCAAAATATTCACCATACACTGGAAAAAAAAAACAAAAACAAAAAACAAAAATAGCAAAACAAACACCTTTGCATTCTAGGACTACAAAATCTAAAAGGAAAAGTGCACAAAGTGTGCACTTACCCATTTTTAACCCCCCCTCCAAGATGCACACTTCCCCCCCCCCCATTCTATAGGGTTGTTTGATGCTTATATAGGACTCTACAGGAAGGTTCTGGGCAGGAAAGCTAAGGCACTGAAGCAGTGCAAGAACAGTGCAAACATACAGTATATTGAAAGCCAAGAGACAGGGGCAAGAGAGTATGCATCTGGGAAAGCAGAGGGTGTAGTAGCGTAGCTTAGGAGACATGAAAGTTCACCTTAAAAAAAACAAACACACACTAAATGCAAATGTTTTTGCAGGTAAAAAAAAATAATAAGGGCATTTATTACTATTTTTTTTTTTTATTAGAAGCCTGCAAAGGAATCCACCCATGTTCAGCATATTGTGGGTGCAATCTCAGGCTCCAACAGACTGTCAGTGTACCTGTATGCCTCTACCTCTTATAGGCAGGCAGTTACTAAATGACAGGAAGGATCGATGAACTACCAGAGTGCTCATCAGCGCTCTGGTAGTTCAATGAGAACTACAAGCATACATCCACAATGGCAGATGGTAGTTGTAGTTCTCCCATTCACAGAACTTATCCAAAAAATGTACAGATGAAAAACAGACAAATTGAACGTCTATGTGGAAGGACGCTTAGTCTGCTCTTGTACAGTGTGCCATATAAAGAATACATGTGGTCTTGTATAGCTAATGATTTGTTCACTGTATCGTACCTACAGACATAAGGCATTGTGAACTTTACTGGGTAGGGAGGAATTCTGAGGTTATACAAATGTTACTTTATCTCCAAACAAGACAAACAGTAAAACTCAATAAAAAACACAGACTTTTACCTGTCCAAAGGTTGTGTACAGGAACACAGGGATCTCCGCCACGGTCATAGCCAAGGCTTGGATAATGGACATGCCCTCAGCTCTCTGGAATGCCATATTGGTCAGTTAGGCAGTATGTGGATACAAGGATAATATTTAATCGAGTTCAGACATTAATTCGCCTATTTCTTGGTCACACAATTGGCACGGATTAGGTGCATTTAACGATCCCATTTTCCAAACAAATCCTAAAAAGGAAAAAATAAATTTATTAAATGTAAATCACAAGATTGCAAGCTCCTTGAGGGCAGGGACTGATGTGAATGTACAGTATGCAAAGTGCTGCATAAATTGGCACTGCTATATAAATGGGTGTAATGAACCATTTCAGCTCCGAAAGATTTTTACCTCCCTCATGACCAGGCCATTTTTTGCTATTCTGCACTGCTTTAACTGGCAATTGCACGGTCATGCAACGCTGTATACAAACAAAATGTGTATCTTTTTTCACACAAATAGAGCTTTCTTTTGATGGTATTTGATCACCACTGGGCTTTTTATTTTTTATTATATAAATGAAAAAAAGACTGAAAATTTTGAAAAAAATAAAAATATATTTTCTGTTATAAAACATCCGGGGGAAAAAAAAAAAAAAAAAAAAAAAAATCGAATTTCGTCATCAGTTTAGGCCAAAATGTATTCCAGTACATGTCTGGTTAAAAAAAAACCCTCATAAGTGTATATTTAATCTGTAGGAAAGTTAGAGTTCACAAACTAATTTATATACATTTGAAAATTGATCCTGATGTACTGAAGGCCAATCTAATTTCTTGAGACCAAGACAGTACAAATATCCCCCAAATTACCCCTTTTTGGAAATTAAACACTTTGAGGTATTTAGTAAGAGACATGGCAAGTTTTTGGAAGTTGTAATTATTTGTCACATTTTTTGAAAAAATACTTTTTTTTTTTTTTCCCCACATACTGTCACCAGCGCAGTACAGCATCACGATATGCCTGGTGTGGTGGTGATTAAGGACACTGGTTGGTGATAGCATGTTAAAAAAAAAAAAAAAAATCAAGATTCAAGATTTTTTTTTTTTTTTTTTAAAAAGTACTTTTATCAGAGTAATTCAATGTTACCACAGTAACATTGTACCACTCTGGGGGGTGATCAGGGTTTGTACTAGCAATGCTCTGAACTGTCATGAATGGGTTAAGTTCATGAAAGCTGTGAATACCAGTTATATGTGCTTGGCTACAGCTAATCACATGGTACAGGGTGCTGTGATTGGCCCAGGTACCATGTGATAGCTGTTGGCCAATCACAGCTCATTAGCAAACAAAGCAAAGCTATTATGAATCATATTGATACATAACAGCTTTGTTGGCATTGTTATGTGATCGCACAGCAATCACATGATTACTGTGATCTGCATTCTGCGCAGTGCTCCCGTGTCTGTACAGGCAAAATGGCATACGGGTACATCACTTTGTCTGTGCATGCCGGCCGCCCGCCCGCAGTAAAAGTACTTTGGGCGGTCGACAAGTGGTTATTAAATTTAGATTGCTAAAGCATTATGTATCAGTAACTGCCAGAAAAAAATACTTGTTTTTCCTTTTAACTTAGGTACAACCCGCCTGTCGGATTTTACATGCGATTACTGCTAGCGGTTATTATAGCAGCTAGCAGTAATCACTGTGTTCTCCTGGTGGGGATGACTCTCTGCTCCAGAAGAACACAATGGATGTACGGGAGGGATTCCCCCATCAACACTGTGTTGATGGGGGAATCGAGTGATTTTCTTTCTGCAACCTGCAGTTGCAGGAAAGGAAGATCGTTCCATCTGTAGCCGGGCCAACAAGGGCATTCATGTAATTTAAATACATATGTTGTCACTTTAAGAATATCATGAAAAATGAAATCAGTGTAAAAAATATGCATGCTATCACTTTAGGACATCATAACAGACAATTATATCACGAAAACACAAAATCAGTGTAAATAATGTGCAACTCCACTTGCTATGGCTCTGCACAAGGCAACTCATAAATATCACACATGGTACAAGGTTTAACCACTAGCCTACAGGGCACTTATACCCCCTTCCTGCCCAGGCCAATTTCCACTTTCAGCGCTGTTGCACTTTGAATGACAATTGCACGGTCATGCAACACTGTACCCATATGAAATTTTATCATTTTTTGTGACAGAGCTTTATTTTGGTGGTTTTTAATCACCTCTGGGTTTTTTATATTTTCTTAAACAAACCAAAAACCACTTAGTTTTTGTTATAAAATTTTGTAAATAAGTGATTTTTCTCCTTCACTGATGTGCACTGAGGCTGCAGTGATGGGCACTGATAGGCTGCACTGATGAGGAGGTACTGGTAGGTAGCACTGACGCACACTGATAGGCTGCACTGACTGGCACTGAAAGGCAGCTCAGATGGGCACTGATATGTGGCATAGATATGGCACTGAAATGTGGCACTGGCAGGTGGCATGGATGAGCACTGAGAGCTGGCACTGATGGACAATGACAGGTGGCGCTGCTGGGGCTACACAGATCATCAGGGCACACTGATCATCAGTGCTCTGATGATCAGTGTACATGTCCCCTCTGAGGAATGCCGATTTACCAGCTCTCCTCTCCTCACGAGCTGTCAGCGTGACAGCTTGTGGGGAGAGAAATCCAGATAACCGGCATTTCCCTGTTTACATGTGATCAGCTGTGATTGGACACAACTGATCACATGACCAAGCCGACATCTTCGACTCTTTCCGTGGATCGGTGATCCGCTGTGTCCTAGGGACACAGCGCACCGCCGATCGTCACACGCTCCGGGAGCCGAACGAACAAGAGAACCACCTTGCATCCGTCATATTACTATATGGCGGGCGGGAGGCGGTTAAAAAGGGGAAAAAAAACCTCATGCAGCCAGTTAAAATCCAGTAACATTTCCAACTGCGTTATCTTTGTCTCTGTATACTGCGAGTCTTTTCATCTCTTATGTGAATGCCATAGCTTAATAAACTTTACGTCATCAAACTTTCATCATCCTCTCTATTTGTCCTGTTTATCATCGAAAGTAAAAGAAAATCCCAAAGTTTAGCTTGTCCCCAGAACACAGGTAAAGGCGGAATCTTCCAGTGAGGACACTAGTTATGGCGACAACCAAGGATTTTCTTACTTTGAAGGGATTTTCTCTCACTTCCTGTTTGGCTATGGGTCAGGAGGCGAAGGGAGATCACCCCAATGGGACTTAGATGTCAGAAAATTGACAGGGGTTATAACCCTCTTGTGACAGACCCTATTAAAAAAAAAAACGTTTTGCCTTTAAATAGACTCTAAACACTACAGGATGCCACCAGCACATTTTGTAAACCCTAACTGAATGACAGTTACTAGTAACAATTGCGAGGGTCACAACACAGAAAAAAAATTGGGAAAACGTTGTCACCCTGTAATGGGAAGTGCCTGGACATAGAGCTTCATGGCAGGATCATCAGGTATTTAACTACTTGGCACCAAATCACATACATGTACGTGATTGGCTTCAAGTAGTTATATCGGGTTATGGCTGCCGCTGTATACCATAACCCCAATATTTTTTTTTTTCAGCCAGCAATGCTTTTTTGTATACAAGCATGCCTAGCGGCTGATTAGCCACTGGATTGCTTTTGCAGGTGCCGGGAGGGGATACTGCCTCCCACCAGCTTTTCTCCAGGCTCTCCTGTTCGATCGGGGAGAATGGTATCCAAACTAGTGGTGCCGCCGGGCTATCATAGAGCTGGCCAAAAACCCATAAGGTCTCTGGTCATCTCTATGGTCTAGGAGACTGGAAGTGACATCACTTCTGGCAGATATAAAAAGAAGGGCAATGTTTATAAGTGACAAAACACAAAAAAGTAGTGCTGCGCTCAATTGCAGACTAATATCAAATATAAACAAGTGAAATAAAATGCTTACAAATCAAACAGACGTGACATACGACTGGACCAACTGTAGCCAGGATACTAAATATATATATATGACTGTTAACAGTAAACATGCCCCCCTCACTCCCACTCAATATCGTGATCAGTGAGTGAAATCATTCAGGTGGGTATGTACAATTCATGGATAATGAGTGATGGTGTTCAAATTCATGCGTTGTGCATGATCACACAAAACAAAACTTCCAGTATTGGTGAGTGACACTCCTTCTATAGCTGAATTGCCTCCTCACCTCCACTCTGCGTAAGATCCTGAGTGATCTTGAAGGTGTGTTGGCCCAGTGGGCCGCAGAGTGGAGGTGAGGAGGCAATTCAGCTATAGAAGGAGTGTCACTCACCAATACTGGAAGTTTTGTTTTGTGTGATCATGCACAACGCATGAATTTGAACACCATCACTCATTATCCATGAATTGTACATACCCACCTGAATGATTTCACTCACTGATCACGATATTGAGTGGGAGTGAGGGGGGGCATGTTTACTGTCAACAGTCACACATATATATATATATTATTATTATCCTGGCTACAGTTGGTCCAGTCGTGTGTCGCGTCTGTTTGATTTGTAAGCATTTTATTTCACTTGTTTATATTTGATATTAGTCTGCAATTGAGCGCTGCACTACTTTTTTGTGTTTTGTATTTTTACTGTATGGTATCAGTTTGAGTGTTAGCTGCTTATAACGATAGGCACTCCAGTAAGCGCAGGAGGATCTTTTCATATTAATGTTTATAATATGATGTAGGGTTTTATAGACCCCAGATGTCTCCATAAAAAGAGGACTTATTATTATTATACAGGATTTATATAGCGCCAACAGTTTGTGCAGCGCTTTACAAAATGAAGGTAAACATTACAGTTACAATACAATTGGAATCAGAGGGCCCTGCTCGTTAGAGCTTACCTGTTGTGCTTCATCTCTATCATAAGGGATGTTTACATTTCTTGTGATAGGAATAAAAGTGAAAAAAAAAAACTAAACATATAATAATAATAGGGACAGTGTAAAAAAGTGATATAAAATATTTATCCTTTTTCAATTTTTTACACTGTCCCTATTAATATGAATAATACAAAAAGAATAAAAGGGACAGTGTAAGAATTATAAAATACATTTTTTTTAATGCACCCCCATCCCTCTGTACTCATGTGCAAAAGCAAACGTAGATCATGCATATGTAAACAGTGTTCGCGCCACACGTTATAGTGAAAGCAATCATTCTAGTGCTAGACCTCCTGTGTAACTCTTTAGAGCGTCACCTATGGACATTTTTTAAGTATCGTAGCTTGTCCCCATTCCATGAGCGCACGCAAAGCATCACGTTAGATATCTATTTACTCGGTGTAACATTGTCTTTTACCAAAAATTGGGTTTTATATATATATATATATATATATATATATATATATATATACACACACACGTGTTTTTTTGCATTAAAATGTATTTAAAAAAAAACAAAAATTCGTCTTAAGAACCGCTGCGCAAATCCCGCGTGACATAAACAAAAGTCACATGGAGGTTCAGCCTGCAGGAGGAGAGTTGGGTGATTGGGTTTAGATCAGGGAAGCAGTTGCGGTAGGTCCAATGTAGAGCTGTGTACTCACACTGCACTGCTCACTACTTGCAGATACATACACCGATCTGTGTGTATGGGAACACAGGAAATATACTCAGCATGCAGAATCCCGGAGATGGATCAGGATACCGCCTCCTTCATCTCCCCCTTAGGGCTGCGAGGCGGGAGTCATGCTGCTCCACATCCCGAGGATGACCCTGACACTCCACCTCCCGGTCTCCGAGCCACCCCACCTCCGCACTCACCGCTTCTCCCCTCCAGAAGGGCAGCGTCTCCTCCAGCCTAGCGCAGCCGAACTCTGAATCCTGACCGACGTCGGTCACAACCAATAGCTAGCTAGGATTTCACACTCCACTTGTGCAAAAGCCAATCCGCGCATCCGCTTGGGCCTCACGTGTGCGGTTGCATTGAAAGTGCCGCAGATGCTTCCTGGTCGGTGGACTCTTTGATTGGTGGATAGGATGTGAGGGAACCGGGGGGCGTGGTATATTTAAAGAAACAGCATCGGAGAAGATGGATGGTCGCTGAGGACTGTGGTGGAGCGGTGAGGGAAGGATACCCAGTTCACACTCAGGTCCTCTGTGGGCGGGGCAGGGAGGAGTTTTGCTGCGTCTGTAATGATTATAGAATGGGGTCATAGTTTGGTGTCTCACCCTTTATATATTGCACATACAGTGATATTAAAGGGGTAGCTCACCTTTACCCATAAGCTGCCTATGCTGAGAAGGGGCGTCAAAGGGCAGCTCTGCCTCAAGTTGAATAATGTCCTTGCTATGGGTGTAGGCCATTTATGTACCTCATGAAGCCTGACTGGAAAACTACTGTTACTAAGGCCTGGCTCACTCCAATACCCTTTTAGTACTTTTTGCAAAGACACTACAGTCCATTTAACATGGTGTCCTATGGGGCATGTTCACATTTACACTTTTATGAGCTGCTGTGTTTTTGGAGATATTCAGGGACTATTTTTTTAAGTCCCTGACATTGCATAAAGCAATGTTTTTGCTACAATAGAGTTCAATGGAGAAGCTGCGTTTCAGTAGCTTCTCCGTTGAACTCTAGTGTAGCAAAAACATGGTGAAACGCATGGAGTGCATTTTTGCCACTTCCCTTCACTTCCTGTCCCATAGCCAAAACATGAAGAGAGAGGAAATTCTTACAAAGTGAGAGAATCCCTGTTTTTCACCTAGAACTAGTGTCCTCATTGGAAGATTTCTCCTCAATTACTGTTCTGGTGACAACCCAAAATTTGGGATTTTCTTTTACTTTCAAATGATGATAGTAAACAGGAAATTTAAAAGGGGATGAATCTCCCTAACGGAGACACAGACATCAATAAAAACCGACAGCCGTTCTAATCCATCTCCACTCTATCCAAAACGAAAAACAAGTTTTGCCTTTATTTATACTTTAATGCAAAAATGCGTTACAGCAAAATAAAAGTTATAATACTCACCTCCTCTCAAATGTCAATGAGGAATACCTCACCGCTGCTAGCATCTTCTTTGCAGTTCCAGTATTTGGTCATCTTGATTGGCTGTCACGGGATGAAATAACTCCTGCGCATGCACCCAGAGACTGTGCTGGTAAACTGAGCTGCAGGCAGGGAGGTTCATTTTGTTACAGAAGAGACATTACATGTCTCTTCTGCAACAAATATCCTGCCTGCTTGTAAGCTTACAGTAATCATTGCTGTATATATGTCATCACTATAATGGAGTACAGGGGAGGGGGGGATATACATTACTGTATACATGTCATATCACTATAATGGAGTACAGGGGAGGGGGATATACATACTGTATACACGTCATATCACTATAATGGAGTACAGGGGAGGGGGATATACATACTGTATACACGTCATATCACTATAATGGGGTACAGGGGAGGGGGGATATACATTACTGTATACACGTCATATCACTATAATGGGGTACAGGGGAGGGGGGATATACATTACTGTATACACGTCATATCACTATAATGGGGTACAGGGGAGGGGGGGATATACATTACTGTATACACGTCATATCACTATAATGGGGTACAGGGGAGGGGGATATACATTACTGTATACATGTCATATCACTATAATGGAGTACAGGGGAGGGGGATATACATTACTGTATACACGTCATATCACTATAATGGGGTACAGGGGAGGGGGGGATATACATTACTGTATACATGTCATATAACTATAATGGGGTACAGGGGAGGGGGGGATATACATTACTGTATACATGTCATATCACTATAATGGAGTACAGGGGAGGGGGATATACATTACTGTATACACGTCATATCACTATAATGGAGTACAGGGGAGGGGGATATACATTACTGTATACACGTCATATCACTATAATGGAGTACAGGGGAGGGGGGGATATACATTACTGTATACACGTCACATCACTATAATGGAGTACAGGGGAGGGGGGATATACATTACTGTATACACGTCATATCACTATAATGGAGTACAGGGGAGGGGGATATACATTACTGTATACATGTCATATCACTATAATGGAGTACAGGGGAGGGGGGGATATACATTACTGTATACATGTCATATCACTATAATGGAGTACAGGGGAGGGGGGATATACATTACTGTATACACGTCACATCACTATAATGGAGTACAGGGGAGGGGGGATATACATTACTGTATACACGTCACATCACTATAATGGAGTACAGGGGAGGGGGATATACATTACTGTATACACGTCACATCACTATAATGGAGTACAGGGGAGGGGGATATACATTACTGAGTAGTGTATATCCCAGCTCCCTTGTACTCCATTATGGTGATATGACATGTTGTATACAGTACTTACTCCTAGTCCCTCCGAGTCCCCTGCGGCAGTGGAGAGGGTGTCTCCTCTCAGCGGAGAGCGGACCTCTCCTGCACCTGTCCCCTCAGTGGCGGTGCCGCAGAAGCCGGAAACCGGACGTTGTAAACCGGAACTCGGCTTCACAATGAGGCTTGGAGCGCAGGTGCAGTCGCTCCATGCTTCATCTGTGCTCGCTGCTCGCCACAGAGGAATTTCACCTCGCATTTGGCAACCGGGTGAGCGGCTTTTTCAAGCCCTGAACTAAAGTATTTATAACCCAATGTCTGGTAACTTTGTAGTCACTGAAGCGGCTAGGTCAGACACTTTTATGAGCCCGGCGATGTATATTGGGGGTTAGATCCTGCTAGTTCTAAGATGCTGTGGATTGTATGAACGGAAAGGAGGAGGGAGGGGAAGAGAGGAAAAGTCACTGTGGCCATTCTCTCTTTTGACAAACTGGCACTTTAGACTTGTGACCTGAACCAGATGGAGGTCGCCTACAGCTTTCATGTGCCTAATGCGCACAACCATTGCACTCTCTACCCTTATATTGAGGGCCTTCACCACTGCTGTCAGGGCTATTACTGGATGACAGGTTCCTTCTGAATTTAGGTTGACCTTCTTTAATTTCATGCCAATGTTTATATGTAGCATATGTCTAAATGACACTGCATCATCATGTCTGAGAAGTTGACTAAACAAGACGTCGACCAGAGGAGCAGAATCAAGGAGCTTCACTACAGAATCTTTGAGCTGATATAAAATGTATAGAATATTATAGAAAGATTGCTTCCGATTCATATTCCTCCACTCCTCCCACACCAGATCATTAATCTTGTCCAAAAATGGGAGACTGATATCCTCCTTTTTGAAGTACTTGTAAAACCTCCTCTTGGATGGAGCTTCAACTATTTTCTCCCACTGGAGGCCTGTCTTACATCTTTGACATAAAGTTGCATGAGGCTAAAATCACAGCTACCAATAGTTTCTTAATCAGACTCTTCCCTGGACAAACTGACTGACCAAGCTCTTTCCTTTCCCATATTATTTATTGAAGAAATGTAGACAAAATAACAAAGTACACATATGTACAGATAAATGTCAAGCGATGTTGTCATATTAAATAAAAACAAAACCAACTCATCCTGGTCAGATAATATCTAAGTAGTATTAAAGTGGTAGTTCCCAACAAACTGCGCCCTAGGGAGTAGGATGATGACCAAGCTATTTCTTCTCTCACTGGTTAAGCTGGCATAATAGCCACCTGCAAGGCTGATGGTTGCATTGCACGAGACTTCTCTGAGGGTGCTGCTGTGGAGAACTCCTTAAAATCCTCTCTCATTAATTCGTCTTATTACAGAGACTGCCTCTCTGTTGTCTGACACTTTCTCCCTTAAAGCTTCTAAATGCCATGATTCACACAGGATTTTACCCTGCAGTGCAGCACAAGGGCAAGCCCATTAGAGGCCTTATGCAGGCCTTATCCATCTATGTGAAGCTGCACAGGAGCGTGGATGGTGCATATATAGAAATCACAGCCTTCTGCCAGATCTGTACCATGGGCAAGCAGTTTACTTGTCCTGGGTGAACATGGACCACAGTGAGTGGTCTCTTCTGCCAAAAATATTTGAGAGGGTGATGAGATGGGTTTTCTTACGGAAATACTGTAGATTTCTCTGTATCCCCAACAAATGCAAAGCTGACAAGGTTCTGTTTGAGATTCGTACACCCTCAACCACTGGGGTCAGATGCACTGAGGATGAAGTGGCACTTTCAGTGTATGCATCTCCCTATCACGTACCTGGTGATGGAGGCCAATGGAGAGAGGGCTTCCCTTGCGGCTAAGTTCCGGACTCCCCTGAGAATGGGACAGCGGGAGTCAGGCCCAAAGTTGCACAGGTTGCCTGTAGGAGTGCTGGTTGGTGGTCCACTCAGAAGCACAGCTGGTGCACGGAGATAGGTCTGTAGACAGGAGGTGCCTGTGTGTGGTATGCAAGCCCTTCTGGGATTTAGATGTTACTGGGTAGTCGGTTCAAGCCAAGGTCAGGTACCAAGTGGGAATCAGAGCAGACGTAGTCAGAAGGGATAGCCAAGGTCATACACGGAGGAGCGAGAGAGAGTATTCGTAAACCAAGCCGAGGTCAGATCAGGGGTAAAGCAAAGTAGACAGGTCCAGGAGCAAGCCGAGTCGGTATCAGGAAATCACAAGAAACAGGAACAAGGGACGAGGAGCTAGAGATCATCCAGCAACTTGAAGAAGTGATGAGCCGCCTTATAAAGGCCATCTGGCACCAAACTGAAGCTGATGTGTGATTCTGCGGCCATGCAGGGTGCTGGCAGAAATGCCAGCTCTTCCAGGACTTCTGCTGTGGACAGGACCCTGACACTCCCCCAATTCCCATGACCTTCAAGTTCCTTGAAAAACAACTGGAAGAGGAGGCACTGGTCCTAGGTACAATTCCAGATTGGCTAAAGCAGCTGTGGTATCTGCTTCTACTATAGTGGAGTGTCCGGAGTCCTCTAGTCTTGCCCACTCCTCAGAATCTCCTGAACCAAGGTCCTATTGTCATCCTGGTCTAGAGCAACTCCACTTGAAGGCTTAGCTATTGAAAGGCAAAGATTGATCGGCTAAAAGACATAACAAAGTGTGGCAGCAATTTTAACTGTTTGTGGTTTTTCATTAATAGATCCTCAAGTGCACAAGGTGCTAGAGTTCCTCCAAAAGGGCCTTGACATGGGTCTCGGCCTTAGTACTTTAAAAAGACATGTCTACGCCATCTCAGGCTTCTCAAGAACCCAATATTCATTGAATGAATTGGTTGCCTAATTCTTCAAGGCAGTAATGAAATTAAAAATTCCAATGCACCTTCTCTTTTCAAAGTGAGATCTTTCCTCAGTCTTGGACTTGCTTTCCTCAGAAAAGTTTTTTCCTTAATGCGGGATTTTGGTGTGATATGTTAAACTGAAGACAGCCTTTTTTAGCTGCAGTCACTTCGGCAAGAAGGGTATTGAAAGTAGTTGTGTTAAGGGCCAAAGAACCCTTTACCACCTTCTTTGCTGACAGGGTCATTCTAATTCTGATGTTATGATTTACACCCAAGATGACTTCAGACTTTCATTTCAATTAGGACATAGTCCTCTACGCTCCTTTCTTCAAATTTGGAGTAAGTAAGCAGCTTAGACATGGCCAAATGCCTCTGGGCATATTTAGAGGCTACATCTTTCTTCAGAATTTCTGACCATCTGTTTGTGTTGCTTGCAGATGCAAATAAGGGGAAAATGGCTTTGAGCTGGGTAACCATCAATTTCCATGGCCTACAGCTTCAAAGGTGTGGCAGTGACAAATGGGGTTACAAATCATTCCACTTATTGTATGGCAGCTAGGGTAGCTTCTTGGTCTTCTCTCTATAACATTATGTCCCATTATTGTGTTGACCAAGCCTCTTTCACAACTGTTGCCTTTGGACGGGGAATATATTCTTTTGCCATCTCTGTCAGTTAAAATTTTCAGCACTCCCGTCCTGTGCCAGCTAGATATTTCCAACGTGTATACTGACATAGAACGGTCAGGAAAACTAGAAAATTTTTTAAATATTTATTTTAATGTTTCTTTTCTGTTAAGCTCCATGGCAGTACAGTATCCCACCTCATTAGAGTAGGCTGGTTTTGTAATGATGTGACTGGGAAGGGGTACATATTTATGGATAGACTGTGTTGTGGGGGTAGAGGGGAAGGAAATTACCCGAGTGTATGCTGCAATGGAGATCGTCAGTAAAGAAAATTACAGTAAGTATGAAAACAGTTTTCCTGTTTTTGAACATTTAATATCCCATAGTGATTACAGGTAAATTTACTGATAAAAGTCCTTAAATGCACAGTTCAGAAACATTCTGTATTTTTCTTTTCCTTTTTTTATTGTAATTTTAAAGCAATTATACAGAACAAGTACATGCTTGTACAAAAACCATTCAATGTTGCAGTGTACCAAATTAATCTGTTTCGACCAACAACATCAAGGTTGCTCACCATAGTAGATCTTATGGCAATGAAATACATTTTAGACTAAATTTAAGAAGAAATTGGATTTTTTATTGGATATATTCTATAACAGTCCCTCCCTCCTAGATTGTAAGCTCCAAGGATCAGGGCCCTCAAATCCCTCTTGTATTGAACTGTCTTGTTGCTGTATTGCCTCCCGTTATATTGTAAAGTGCTGATCAAACTGTTGGCGCTATATAAATCCTGTATAATAATAATAATAATAATATAATAATAACAGAAAGTAGAAAGTATTGGGGTTTTCCAAAATTTTCGGTCTTTGTTCATTTATATAACAAAAAATAAAAAACCCAGTGGTGATCAAATACCACCAAAAGAAAGCTCTAATTGTAAGAAAAATGCAATACATTTAATTTGGGTACAGTGTTGCATGACTGAGCAATTGGCAGTTAAAGTAGCCCAGTGCTGAATAGCAAAAACATGAACTGGTCATGAAGGGAGTAAAACTTTCTGGAGCTCAAGTGGTTAAGGTTTGTTCCAATTATTGTGTAAATAAAAGTATTTACACAGATCCAAAATCTTCAGACCTTTGGACAGGCCCACTAAGCATGATGAAATGAGCTTCCCTGGACACAATCCCTGAAACACAGGGCTGAGGTTCCTGTGAACATTTTGTATTTTTCATTAAGGTGGAACTTTACCCACAACAACTTAATAAAAAATAATGTTCTTTAGCAAGGAACATACATTCCGCATTAATAAATATACTACCAAAATTAGTGTGTGCTGTAAATTACCTCCAGCATTGTTCTGTTTCTTCTTGCTGGAGGCCACCATTTTACTGAAGCCCAGAGCCTCTGAGCAGCAGTAAATCTTTAGGCTGTCAGCAGATCGGCTCTACAAATACGGTACAGAGCCTAAAAATAGGGAGCAACTGAGCATGTGCAGAGCAGGGTGAGCCATTGTATTACTGGATATTAAACAGTATAAGCACTTATTTTTAATGTTTTACATACCTGCAAAAGGGGCCAGTCTGAAGTGATCTAGCAAGACTTAATTTCTGACTAAAGTTCAGTTTTAACCACTTGCCTACAGGGCACTTTTACCCCCTTCCTGGCCAGGGCAATTTTCAGCTTTCAGTGCGGTCACATTTTGAATGACAATTGCCTGGTCATGCAACACTGTAACCAAAGTAAATTTTTATCATTTTTTTTAGACAAATAGAGCTTTCTCTTGGCAGTATTTAATCACCACTGGGTTTTTATTTTTTTGCTACACAAACAGAAAGATCAAATATTTTGAGGGGAAAAAAAAGTTTTTCTTGGTTTCGGTTAAAAAGTTTTGTAAATAAGTGATTTTTCTCCTTTACTGATGTGCGCTAATGAGTCGGCACTGATGGAAACTGATGAGGAGGCACTGATGAGGCTGCACTGATAAGTGCCACTGATGGGTATTGATAGGCAGCACTGATAGGTGGCACTGACAGGCATCACTGCACACTGACCAGCATCACTGAGGTGGCACAGATGGGCACTATTGACCACACTGATGGGGCTACACTGATCATCAGGGCACTGATGATCAGTGCCCTAATGCTCAGTGTAGATGTCCCCCTGAGAAGTGCCACTTACTGGCTCTCCTCATCTGCTGTCAGCGTGAGGAGAGGACTGCCGATAACCGGCATTTCATAAAAATACTGTGATCGGCTGTGACACTTTGCTACAATGTGACGTAGTCAGTGTACAGCTTGTATAACATGTAAATTTGCTGTCCCCTCAAAATAACTCAACACACCGCCATTAATGTCTAAACCGCTGGCAACAAAAGTGAGTCCACCCCTAAGTGAAAATGTCCAAATTGGGCCCAAAGTGTCAATATTTTGGTCCCAATGGTGTGGCCACCATTATATTCCAGCACTGCCTTAACGCTCTTGGGCATGGAGTTCACCAGAGCTTCACAGGTTGCCACTGGAGTCCTATTTCACTTCTCCATGACGACATCACGGAGCTGGTGGATGTTAGGGACCTTGCGCTCCTCCACCTTCCGTTTGAGGATGCCCCACAGATGCTCAATAGGGGTTAGGTCTGGAGACATGCTTGGCCAGTCCATCACCTTTAC